>NC_067494.1:28904367-29124367 GCF_947179515.1 Apodemus sylvaticus
TCTACATTCTCTTCAGTGTTATAAGTAACTTAGAGAGCATCCAGAGCATATGGAAGGGTGTGAGTTGGTTGTATACACTGCCATATTACTTTATATAATGGACTTGAGCACCCACATGAGTTTCAGTATTGAAAAGGGGTCCTAGAGCTTATTTTCTAAAATACTGATACCACTGTGCTCACTCTGAATTTAAATATGAGAAATTCCTAACTATGGTTAGACTTTTAATATTTGCTGTATACAAGGGCTGAGATCAAGTCCATGACTCCATCCCTAGATGTCTTATCCTAAAAGGGTTTCATGATGATGGCTGAGCTAAGTTAGTAAATGGCGGAAGCAAACTTTGGGCTCACGTCCCTCAGTCTACCAAGCCTGAGAACATAACTGCATTAGCTCTAAGTTAAATCCCCAAGGAGGCTCTTCACTGCAGTCATGGGTCTATCACTATGACTCAGGAAAGACACATTATTTTCTTATAGAGTCACTCTACTTTACCATGTTACACAGTTGACAGAAGAAACAAAGATATATCTTTGAAATGAAGACTTTGGAAAATTGTTCTTAAAAGAAACAAAATTTTCAATCAACTTTACTTAATCAATTTGTAGGTCTTGGTTCAGAATGCTTGCATTCAGAAAAAAAATAATCATCTACATTTCTGTTATTTAGTACATTAGATGGAATCATTGCCATGGGTTTGCCTTCATTGTTAGATGTGGCATTTCTAAAAATAAAGGAGTTAGGGTTACTTATCATTCAACTCTTAGTATCAAATATAAACAAGAACAAATTTTAATTATGCATAACATCAATGTTTCTTTAAGCTTCATTGCCCCCAGAAAATATTTCTCAGCACATTTTGTATCTATGAAAGGAAATAAAGGGATAAAGGCACATGCTTAATTCTGTTCAATCAGGAAAGAATGTTAGGACAGAAAACAATTTAGTAATAAAATACAGAAGCAAAAAAAAAATTAGCAAAATAATGCCTCAAGAGTAAGAAGATCTGGGTTTGAATTCCTAGAATCCATGTAAAAAAACTGATCATGGTAGAAGATAACTGAAAACTCCATGCTCCCATGACTGTGAGATAGAGGGCGGAGACAAAGAATCCCCTACAGCTCATGGAACAGCTAGCCTGGCCTATGACAGGGCAAAACAACAAAGAGATGCCGGGGAAAAGAAACCAGAATAAAGGGGCTGACACCTCAGGTGGTACTTTGACCTCTATGTGTCACAGTGGCATTCACCTGTGGCTTTATGCACACAAACAAGCACGCACATTTTAGTCGCTCTCCCTGTGGCTGTGCTACAATTTTGTCTCAAAGTTCAATATGCTCTTTATTATGATGGGGAGTTAGGGCAGCAGGAGCTTGAATTAGCTGGTTACAAGGCACCCAATGCCAAAAATGGTCCACTTCAATTAACACAATCAAGATGAGCTTTCCTGTAGAAGTCAGTTCTGGTTCTTCTTCCCAGCCCCATGTTCTCAGAAATAAGACTCAGACTCAAATTATATTTAGAATTACATTGGTCATATAGTACAGCTAGGATTTACTCTGACTATATAATAACTTAGATAACTGAATTATTTTAACCTACATTTTGCCATGTGACTGTTTACCTGTTCTTAGGTATCATGTGTCCATCTTGTCACATCTTTTCCTGGCAACTTTCCTGCCTGGCTCTCTCCCAACATTCTTTCTCCTCCAGAATGTCCTATCTCCTACTTTCTGCCTAAGCCAATAGATTATCAGATTTATTATTGACCAGTGCCACATCCATACAGATATAAGATATTCTTTCTACAATTCCCAGAGTGTCATACCTCATGTGATTGTTGATTCTTTCAAGTTGACAGTAAATATTAACCATCACATGCATCATATAGATACACAAAGATTTTACACACACACACACACACACACACCCCAACTAAGCATCCACACAAAAGAGAAAAAGATGCTATAAATATCAATCTAAACTCTGCAAAATATAAGTAACTCAAAAAGTATTCAAGATGCATACATTTCCTATGTGACCTGTTGTATAAGAGAAAGAACTTAATATTGTTTTCTACATTATGCATTCTACTGAATTTGATTAATCAACTACATCACAAGGGAGTTAGAGAGTTATTGTTATAGACTCTGTTAAGATCTTGATGACCCCTGGGGCACAGAGCTGAGCGACAGCAGAGGAAATATGTTATTTGGTATTAGAGGATAACATCCAGACAATCTAATCTTAAATTACGGTATAAAAACTTTCACATGTTGTGCTTTGAATGTAGAAAATTTCCCTGTAGACTCCTATGTTTGAATACTTGTTCTCCAGAGGGTAGTATGTTTTAGACGGCTGTAGAGCCTTCAGCAGGTGGAGGCTTGCTTGTGGTGGGGGGTGGGGGGTGGGGGCGTGGATCACCAGTGTTGTCCTTTTAACTTTTATAGCTTGGTCCTACTGTCTGATCACACTCTGCTTCCTTACTGCAGACGCAATGCATTACCTTACCTTACACTCCCGTTGCTCCATTGCTTCTCTACTATACCCCTCGTCAGGTATATTGTCATAGCAATGAGGAAAGTAAATTAAAATGTGCAGCTGTGTGCTAAAGAAGGCCCAAAAGGCTATAAGCAGAGATCAATGGGCCATTTTCTTGGGAGAGTAAAAAACAGGAACTCTAAGAGAAATGCCGACCATGGAAGCCCGGCTCATAAGCCAGAGTATCAGAGGGGAATGTGAACTCTAGTGGGAACTGGGCTTGAAGCCTTTCAGGCTGCATTCTGCCAATGGGTCTGGATGCATTATGCTTGTGTCCCAAGAACTTTAGTGAGGATGAACTTAAAAATAATGGACTAATGTGTGTGCCAGTAATTTTGAATCAGGTTACTCTTCTGTTTAAAGCATGGTTATTACTCGTATTATTATCTATATCTACGTGTTTTAGCAAAAGCAATAGGTGAGACCGAAGGGTATGAAAAACGTGCAGTTTGTTAAGGGATTAGGACTCATATAAGTTTCAAGTGGCAGCCTGTTGAGGAGGAACCTCTTGCTTTGTACTGGGGCAATAGTAAGGTGTCCTGAGGCCAAGATGCACCCATCAAAAGCTCAGTTGCATAAATACAAATTTATCTGAAAGGAGAAAGCTTAAACCAGAATGACAAAGAGTTCTTACCTATGGAAAACAACTTGCTAGGAAACTATTTCCCCAAGGGTCTACACACAAAAACTGCTGTAACTGTGTTCAAGGGGGGAAACTCCATCCCAAGGATCAGCAGAACTTGATAATGCTGCTCAAGAATTACTGGCTTTGAGAGCATAACAAAGTACAACATTAAAAGGGTTGTAACATCGTGCTTCATGTTTCCACAGAGATACACAAGACAAGCAATAATATAGGGAGAGTAAAATCCCCATCAGGAGATCCCTAGAAACCTTTGCATGGAATTTTGAAGGTGGATGTTAAGTTATTATGGAGACCCAGGGATATTAGAGAGGCAAAAACCATAAAGCATCTTCTGAAGGAAGATGTTACTAAATAGAAGCAGGATAAAAAGCTGTGTGTGCAGTAGCAGTGAGTAAGAGATGATTCTATCATGAGCTCCAAATGCCAGACACGGGACTGCAAGATTTGATGGTTTCCCTGCACAATTTTAGTCTTGCTTTGGTCCAATCTATTCTTGTTAAGCACCTATTCATCTCTTTGGGAATGAGCATGCTTATATGATAGTTTACTGTGAAAGTTCATAGCTTGTTTTTAATGTTCAAAGGCTCATAGTTTAAAAAAAAAGTTACCTTGAGTTTCAAGAGACACGTTGAACTTCTGAATCATGTGGTGAATGTTTTTTTTTTCTTGGTGTACAATGAATTTTATTTTATGTGGAATTTTAATAGTTCAATTTGGTATTCAGCCACAATATATTTTTTTAAAACGACGCACATAAGATTCAAATGTATATGAAAAATATGTATGATATAATAAAATTACTTATTTTGTCTAAAATTGGAAATATTGACCTTAGAATTTCTGTTGCCTTTCTTTTTTTTTTTAATTCGGTATATTTTTTATTTACATTTCAAATGATTTCCCCTTTCCTAGCCCCCCGACTCCCAAAAAGTCCCGTAAGCCCCCTTTTCTCCCCCTGTCCTCCCACCCACCCCTTCCCACTTCCCCGTTCTGGTTTTGCTGAATACTGCTTCATTGAGTCTTTCCAGAACAAGGGGCCACTCTTCCTTTCTTCTTGTACCTCATTTGATGTGTAGATTATGTTTTGGGTATTCCAGTTTTCTAGGTTAATATCCACTTATTAGTGAGTGCATACCATGATTCATCTTTTGTGTCTGGGTTACCTCACTTAGTATGATGTTCTCTAGGTCCATCCATTTGCCTAAGAATTTCATGAATTCATTGTTTCTAATGGCTGAATAGTACTCCATTGTGTAGATATACCACATTTTTTGCATCCACTCTTCTGTTGAGGGATACCTGACCAATTTCCCTTATGAACATCGATGCAAAAATACTCAATAAAATTCTTGCCAATCGAATCCAAAAACACATCAAAACGGTCATCCACCATGATCAAGTAGGCTTTATCCCGGGAATGCAGGGTTGGTTCAATATATGGAAATCCATCAATGCAATCTACTACATAAACAAACTCAAAGAAAAAAACCACATGGTCATTTCATTGGATGCTGATGACATGATAGTCTACCTAAGTGACCCAAAAAACTCCACTAGAGAGCTCCTACAGCTGATAAACAACTTCAGCAAAGTGGCAGGTTATAAAATCAACACAAGCAAATCAGTGGCCTTCCTATACTCAAAGGATAAGCAGGCTGAGAAAGAAATTAGGGAAATGACCCCCTTCACAATAGCCACAAATAGTATAAAGTATCTTGGGGTGACTCTTACCAAACATGTGAAAGATCTGTATGACAAGAACTTCAAGACTCTGAAGAAGGAAATGGAAGAAGACCTCAAAACACGTGGTGAATGTTAAGTACCATGTGGACTTTGAGGGTTGAGATGAGTGAATTACATCACAAGATGGCCCTGGGGCTAAAGGAAACAGGAGCCAAATACTGTGGTTTGAATGTTGAATGTTCCCCGCTGATTTGCTTGTGTTGAATACGCTCATGTGTCTCGGCAATTGATGCTAATGATGGCTCTATTTTGGAAATCTGTGGAATTTTAGAAGGTAGAGCTTTGCTACAGGAAACGAATCACTGGAGTTGGGCTTTCAGGCTGCATAGCCCAGCTCTATTTGCTGTCCACTCTTAGCTTCCTGGCTATGGATGTAATGCGAGAAGCTACTGCCCTACGCCTGCCTCCATGTCTTTCCCCAACATCATACTTTGCATCCCACTGTACTGTAAACCAGAAAGCAGATTCCTTCATCAGTATACTCTCGACAACCATTCTGCCACAAAAACAAGAAACGTAACTAATATAGCTATGTGAAGTGGCTGTGTGCTCCGCTGCTTATCTATCCGAGTCTGAGAGAAGATAACATCCCAATGAGCTGTTCACATGGAAAACACATATCTAGTCTATGATAGATGTGTCATCTCTTTAGGGAACGTATCCATTTCCGTGGCCATGGTGAATCATACCAAAATCAGTGACAATCTCCTTAACCAGCTCTTAAAACTATGTGCAAAGGCAGCTTACGTAAATCCTCATTGGAACTTCCTGTTGTCTTGGATACTGCTTCTGGAGGCTTGTTTAAAATCTTTAGCACTTTCTTTTTCTTTTTCATCATCCTAAAATTTTGGATAGGAGAATAAAGATATCAAGAGGTGCCACCAGAAAGAGCAGAGATGCTCTTTTTCATGCAATCAATGTTTTTATTATAACAAATTGAGAATGAAACTTATCTCTCTTTAACATGGTGGAGTAATGCTCTAATACTGAGTAATCAATAACAATTCTGTAGAAGCGATAGTGGCAACATCAGCCTACAGAATCTCCTGTATTTCCTCTGAGTTTGCTAACCAGCCCCTTCAGCTGCTCCATGGGCTAGAGTACCTCCGTGGGATGTGAGCTACTGAAAATCAAAACAAAACGAAATAAAACAAAAATCCCACTAAATTAATGTGTACCTCTTCTCTGATTTTTCCCTGCCCCATGACCCCTCTTCACCATTTTAGGCTTTTCTGCGTGGCCCATCAAACTCACCTCTTCCTATTGCACAGTAAGGCTCACCCTCGTTATTTGTCATGGATGCTGCCAGTAGGAGGTACTAAGGGGAAATGTGTGAAAGTAGGCCGGAGGGCTGGGGACATTTTGCCATCTCTATGTGTGGTCTGATGTGATTTCCACTGTCTACAGCTCCCACTAGGAAATTCCCTCTTTGTTGTTCAAGCTGTAATTCTGAGATAACTATTTTCCTCCCATTTTCCTCTTTAAGTTCCATACGATTGTTTGTATCTAAGTGTCTGAGTCTTTTCTGAATCTACTCACCTTGACAGTATTTTTCATTAAACTCTTTTCACTGAGGTGGAGTCTGGCTTTTTCAAGTTCCCAACTGATATAATTAAGAGTTTGAAAGGAGGGTCAATGACACTTTTCAGTGTCGATGTCATAGCTCTGTTGAAGTGTCCATGAAGAACAACCTCCCTTTTCTTGCTGTATTGATTTTGGAATGAGTCAAATCAATGATAATATCAGAGTAGTGGGCCTGAGTGATGTTGAATCCTGGCTATCACTATGGCCTGTAGGTCTTTTCCTAAAGAAGTACTTTCTTAGCCCCGACTCTGGCTTTATCCACTCTTACAAAAAGGAATAGGTTGTAACACTTGGCTCAGAGACTCATTGTAGCCATATTGCGTTTGAGAGAACACAAAAAAGCAGTCCCACTGTTCTCATGTTAACACAATTTTTTGAGCATCAATTAAAATAAGTGTGTACATGTTCACATGTGTACACGTGTGTGAGCATGTTGGTGTGACGGAGGTTGATATCCAATATCTACTTCAGTCATGTTGTACCTTATTTATTTTGAAGGAGCATGTCTCATTGAACTCAAAGCTTCCAACATTAGCTAGAGTGGTCAGCAGGTCCCAGGAATCTTCTTGTCTTTGCTTCCTTAGGCCTGTCTTGTCCTGTAGCATGTGTTTTTATGTATGTGCGGCTAAGGATCAAACTCAGTTCTTTATGCTTACACTGCAAGTAGTCCACTAACTGAGTCATATCCTCAGCCTCTCCTCCTCCTCCTTTTCTCCTTTGTTGATATGAGTCTCACTTGAATCCCAGGCTTGTGTGGAAATTGCTAAATAACCCAGCCTGACTTCCAATTCAAAACCTTCTTGCCTCGTTCTGGTGAGTGCTGGGATTAACATTATACGCCACCACAACCTACCAATGGGTATTTTGATTACTGGAGTTTGGGCCTGGAAAGTCTACACATGAACTTTGGTCATACACTGGATTCAAATGAAAACCACTGCAGAATAAGCTTCCCAGCATCTTGGAAAGCTGGAAGCAGAGATTCATTCTAGGGCATTGAGGCCTTCTAAGTTGTTTTCTCAATGGCCGGCAATGAAATTTTGCAGACATCAAGCTTAGAGACTAAGGAGGAAATGGAGTGCCACACAAGTTCTTCATCCACATATTAGAACCCCACTTGCTAAAGCGCAGATGCATGGCAAGAATGAATCTTTTGTCTCTGTTATGCGGACAGTGCCTTTGCATCTATGGGCATCTGTTCAGTCTGGGAGTAGGGAGGGGCAAGAAGACCATGGCAAAACACCCACATCTGCTTCTCTCCTGGGCAGCAACCGCCCTCTGATTAAGTTTGCATCCATGGAAAATTAAATCAAGGACTTAATGGAACCTTACAGCATGTGTGTTGGGAGTGAATTTCTTCCTGTCAATCTGTAATCCAGCTGAAACACTGCAGTATGTAACGAACACAGCCTATTAATGTCATTATGATTACTGAACTGGCAACAGGCATTTTTTTTCAGAATCATAGCTTCTTTAGAAATCAGTTGATTTGCAATATAATCTTTGAGCAACTGCAGATGCAGACTAAACCTTCCACTGTAGTTATGAATAAAATCTTGATTGAAGAAAAGAAAAATGTCATTCCAAGCTTGCATAGGAGATGAGTCACGTCAGCAGTGTCTGAATGGGGAAGTGACTTCCAGACTGGACCATAACAGACTTGCCTTTCTTAATCAGCCTTGGCTAAGAATCTTAGAAACTTCCAATAAAAAAAAATCTCTGTGCTTCAGAATTGCTTTTCTTTAAATTATGCTTAAATCAACAAAGGGAACAGTTTAGCATATTGTCTTGTAATGGTGTGAGGAGCCAGTCTTACTTTCTTCAATTGCCTGGGTGCTATCTTCAGAGATAGATTGAGAAATTATCCTGACTGGGAAGGCTATCTGTGACTTGAGTCACTCTGATCCCGGAGTCATGGAAACAGGTCAGAGCCTTGCTGCATGGCCGGCTGTGTCTGGGAATCTTCCCAGAGACCTTGAATGGTCAGACTGCACATCCTCAGAATCAATTGATAAGAACCAAGAGGCAGACCGTTCCCCATGGCTTAGATCCTTCTTTGCAAAATTAGGACATCATACTAGAACTTTTCTCCTTGCACAGGTTTTTCTTTGTATTATTTTGTAAACTACAAAGTTCAAATGTGGCCCATAAAATAAAACAATCTGTTCTAAATAGAAGCTGAGATACCGAGTCCCCCCTCTTTTGCCCATATTGTCTGCCTTTGGAGAGTGCTTAAGATTCTAGTGCGCGTAGGAAAATCGATACTCAGATACTCTTCCAAGAGTGCTCATTACTCTGTGTTCTCTGTTCCTAAGACTGCATTGGATCCCAACAGCTGCCATTTTCAAACCATAATGTGTGTACAAGACCTACAATGAGCATGTCACACTTGTTTAAACTTTAGAAAGTCTTTACGATGTGGGACTACTCCCCTGCGTGGTTAAGAAGTGAAAGAAAACATAGCTTGATAGAATACTATAGCTCAACCTTCAAGTTTGAAAGAGCTTGAGTTTCATACTGATGCTAGCTACAGCTTTCTTTTTCCTTTCCTTCCCTTCCAGGCTTTTCCTTGCCTCCTCTCCCCTCCTGTCTACCTCCCTACACAGAATAGTCCCAGAGTGAATCTTTAGGGTCAAGTACTCATCTCTCAAGTGGTTTCTCATGGCCACCTTAAAGAACAAAGATGCAATGCAGCGATTGTTTCTGTAGCTACATAGTGTTCCTCAGGGAGAGGAAGACAGGAAGACACAACTACCAGGATGAGCTAGAAATGAGTCCATTTCACTGAGATGCTGTCCCAACTAGACTGGCAAGATGTTGCCCCTTTTCATTATCTAGCTAAGATTCTGATTACTGACTATCTGCTTTGGTCACTCCGTCTGAGTAGGCACAAACCTGTGCTTACTTAGGGTTTCCATCTGAAACGTATATATTTCTGGACAAGTACCTCTCCCCTACTTGAGCATGTTTACTGATTTGTGTGTGTGTGTGTGTGTGTGTGTGTGTGTGTGTTGCTTCATCTTACTGTGTCCTGGTTGTGAGTATGGTTTCTCCAACTGCCTAGGTGCTTCTCTCAAAATGCCAATCCAGATTAACACTGAACCAATCTTGGGTATAAAAACTTGTGCCCTGGCAGTTACAAACAAAAGGCATTAGGCACTCAGATTTTCACAGAGGCGTCCACTGTTTCCAAACCAAACCATCCCAAGCAGCAGGAGGAACACAACTCCTTCATGCCGGTGTCAAGACAGAGAAAAGAGAAAGGGGGGCACCTTCCTGCACACAGAAGTTCAGCAACATCCTGGCAATTGACCTCAGGCTGTGTAGTTACAAGAAATGTTCTATTTCCTTCCCTGAGCAAACTGAGTCATGATGTTCACTGGGCCACACGAAAACACCAACTGCAGCGAGAAGACACAGAAGACCACAGAGGATTTGACCCATGAGACTTAATCACATATATGTAGCAGGCACCAGAGAGACAGACAGACAGACAGACAGACAGACAGACAGACAGAGAAAGGGGGAAAGGAAGAGAAAGAGATCAGCAACAAATGTTATAAAGGACTACACTGCTTTTCTGGAATTCCTAGAAAGGCTTGGGCCCATCTTCTGGAAAAACTAACAAATCATTATACCATTTAACCAGTATTCAGTTAAGCAGAGCCTGGTGATTGCATTAGTGAATAGATCCTATCTCTCCTGTCCTCAGCTCTCTGTGGCTGAATATCTTTAGGTTATTGGTTGGTAAGTCTCAAGAAGGAAATGGCATGGAAGAGAGATACAGCACCTGTATAAAGTCAGAGTCCTGGAAACGTAAAGGAAGACAGAGCCTTAGCCTGGGGAAGAGACACAGAGCCTTAACCTGGGGAAGGGACACAGAGCCTTAGCCTGGGGAAGGGACACAGCATTAGTCTGGGGAAGGGACACAGCATTAGCCTGGGGAAGGGACACAGAGCATTAGCCTGGGGAAGGGACACAGAGCCTTAGCCTGGGGAAGGGACACAGCCTTAGCCTGGGGAAGGGACACAGCATTAGCCTGGGGAAGGGACACAGCCTTAGCCTGGGGAAGGGACACAGAGCCTTAGCCTGGGGAAGGGACACAGCCTTAGCCTGGGGAAGGGACACAGAGCTTTAGCCTGGGGAAGGGGCACAGAGCAATAGCCTGGGGAAGGGACACAGCATTAGCCTGGGGAAGGGACACAGCCTTAGCCTGGGGAAGGGACACAGAGCATTAGCCTGGGGAAGGGACACAGCCTTAGCCTGGAGAAGGGACACAGAGCATTAGCCTGGGGAAGGGACTTAGAGCATTAGCCTGGGGAAGGGACACAGCATTAGCCTGGGGAAGGGACACAGCATTAGCCTGGGGAAGGGACACAGCATTAGCCTGGGGAAGGCTTACTTAGGTCAAAATTCTCCGTGAACTCACAGCATGGACCTTTAATCCCATCAGTCCTCAGGAAGCAGCACATGCCTGACAAGAACTGTTGGGTGCCAGCGTTCCCTCGCTTTCTCTTATTTAAAGTCCCCATACTTTCTTTACTGATCTGAAAAGAGCCTAGGGTTGTACTGTATTGTAGTTTAAAACACTCACTGGCTAAGAGGGATGCTTAGATGTAAAGATGAGAGAGTGACTGACTGAGGGCCTGCTGTTTCTACGGCTCCAGATCAAGAGCACCAAGGGCCACTATCTATGCTAAAGACACTCACAGGCCTCAGAAACAGAAAGTCCATCATCTATAGAATGCTTCTGGCAAACACCCTCAGACATTACCCAGAGAAGGGGATAAGGCGATATTCCACAGAGGATGTTCGGTTGGTTCACAGGAAAAGTCATCTCCGACTTCTCACACAGGATCCTGTTCTCGGAATTTATCAAGTTACTGAGCTGTTTCTGCCAAGGGAATTCAGTTTTTGTTCTGACTGTTCTCAAGTGACTGAAAAGCCGCCTGTGTGAAGCATCCAATGTGAGTTAAAAGTAACACTGTCTGGTTACATTGTAAAAGATGAGCCCAGTGATTCTCTTGGAAACAGTGGATCCAAGAATAACAGTGTTGTCTGGATAGAGAGGAGATCACATTTACACAAAGCTGTGTTGTTTAAATGAAATGGAAAAGAGTTGAGGAGACTGCTTGAAGCTGTTCACACAGAGAAAGGAAATAGTGCCGGCTATCAGGAGAGCGTGGGGCCAATCCAGATTTGTTTTGGCCAGAAAAAGCTATGTCCCAGAGAAAATAAATCAAAACAAAGACTAAGCAGAGAAATGGGTTAAGGATCTGATTGTGATCAGATAAACAGGAGAATTGGCAGAATGAAAGAAAAATGTTTACAAAGAACATCTGTCAAATGGGAAATCTCTTAAAAACCCCCAAGCAGGAGAAACACAGAAAAATACAGAAAATACCATGTCCAACAAAGCTAGAGATGGTCTCAACTCAAACAATAACTGTTCAGGAAAATTAAAACAGCACAGAGTGTCTGTTGCATCATCGTGTGTCTGACCTTGACAATATACTGGAAACCAGAGACAGGAAGGAGGATGTGGTCTGTTGAGCTGAGGAAACCAACCCATGTCAGAAGGGATATGCACAGGGCTCCCACTGAGAAGCACCTCGCTCCAATGAGAGCGTGCTTGCTTTCTTAGCAGATCTGCATTTAAGACTCAACCAAACCTGGACCCATCCAACCTACAAATGCACACCAAAGCTTTAGACAAAAAGAATCCAAGGGTTTTACTGAGTCCTGGGATAATATAAAATGCTAATATAGGTTGATATCTATTTTACAGCAAGGTACAACACACATATAACAATATATCATCTATATCCTGACATGAAAGTAAAGAAATTGACCATGAAATACTGATAAAATTCACCATAAGTTAGCTCTTAGGGAAAATACTCATAGATACCAAAAGGTACAAAGAAAATGTAACATTAATAATGCTGAAATGAAACTAAACAAATACCATTCAAAAACATAGAGTCTTCCACAGAAAAATTGTAATTCAAAGAAGTAAATGAAAAGAAACAGAATAATTAGAAAGCTTCAATGAAATAAAATGTATAGCTTTATGTATTTATATCATTAAGTAGTAATGTAGTAGATTAAATAGGTATTCTATTTACAAACCACAAAAAACAGAAAACCACTTGGAAAGATAAAAATTAAAACATAATAAAGATAGAATAACAAATCTATAAATGAGGAAATGTAAATTGAAACTGGTAAATATATATAGAAATAAATGACCTATGGATGTGTGAAAATTGAGTTTAGCCTCAAACTCATCTTTTTCTTTGTTCACCTTAAAACACTAAGAGAAAAAATGAAAAATTATAATAAATACACTTAAAATATGAAAAATAAATATTTAAAAACAAGCTTAAATATGTTGAAGAGTCAACACTATGAAAATATATTTTGAAACCCTGAGTTAAGTTTACAGTTTTCTAGGAAGATACGAATTATAGAAGACATTTCAGAAAACAGAAAATATAGACAGACTAAAACCAATGAAAGAAATGTTACTACAGAAAAGTATCTGTTATTTTGAAAACCTTATAGAAGAATGTTTTCTTTCTGCAGCCTGTGTGTGTGTGTGTTGTTTTGGAAACAGGGCTGAACACAATCCAGGCCACATCTTTGCTGTGTAGCAGAGGATGGCCCTGTCTCTCTGATCCTCCATCTACACCTCCTGAATGATGATTAGATACATCTGCCACCACACCTGATTCTCCAAACAATTGTTATTTAAGCATTAAGAACTGTGGGCAAAATGAAAAAATCTTTTATTATTATTTTCAAAGCCAGAATATACATCATATTATGAAATGATGAATATAACATGAATACACACAGGAAACATAGCTATGTATTTTTGTCCCCACTACACAACATAAACATCCAACATGGACTGTAGGTAATCATGGTGGCAGAAATGGAGCCTCACTATATAACCATGCAGATAAGAGCATGAACCTGTACATTACACTGGAGTGTGCTTGATTCAGACACTGTACCTTCTCAGTACACCAAGAGACCACTTGGAATACCTCTCAGGTTAGTGCAAATGTACTCAGTAATGATTTCATGACCAAAATAACAAAACAAACAAACAAAATTCCCCCAAACCAAAAACAAAACAAAACAAAAAACAAAAAACAAAAATAAAAAATAAACCATAATAAAAAAAACAAAATAAAACAAGCAAATCTAACAAATCTCAACACATTTCTCAGCACACATGCAGGCTGTGAATGACTCTGTCTTTGAAAAGGACAAACGTACAATGAAATAAGAAAACAGAAGGATGTTGCTTTAGTATTAAGGAAGGATCAGTAAGCTTGAACGAAGTCTATAAGCCTCCTTTTTTTTCTAAAAAAAAAAAAAACAAACCTTTTTTTAACTGATCAAAGATGAGCTCTATGGAAAAGATATATGAACAAAGAAAAAGATGGACAACTTGAAAGAACATATATGCAATGCATAAGGGCAAACACAGCATACACACAAACATACACACACACAATGTTTAAGGATAAGAAAATAGCCGGGCGGTGGTGGCACACGTCTGTAATCCCAGCACTCTGGGAGGCAGAGGCAGGCAGATTTCTGAGTTCGAGGCCAGCCTGGTCTACAGAGTGAGTTCCAGGACAGCCAGGGCTACACAGAGAAACCCTGTCTCAGAACGAAAATAAATAAAAAAAAATAAAATAAATAACACTGTGTAGAAAGCAAATACAAAACTAAAATTGGGGGAAAAAGTAAGAACTAGTAGAAAAATGGGTAAAAGAAACAGGAAATCCATAAAGAAATGTAAATAAAAATATATGGAAAGAGTTCCATCTTACTAAAAGCCAGAGTATTATAAATTAAAACAGATGATATGAGACACATGCTTTTGAATAGGTTTGTAAAAATATTTTTAAAAAAATGGCCAAAATTTAACTTTATATTAATTTTACTTGACAGAGCATAAATTATAGACTGCAGACCAAATAGTGATCTTCCAATTAATTTTTTTGTATTTTTTATTAGATATATTCTTTATTTACATTTCAAATGATTTCACCTTTCCTGGATAACCCCTCCCATAAGCCCTCTTCCCCTGTTCCTCAATCAACCCCTTCCCGCTTCCCTGTCCTAGTATTCCCCTATACTGCTGCACTGAGCCTTTCCAGGACCAGGGGCCACTCCTCCCTTCTCCTTGGGAGTCATTCTGGGCTAATATCTACTTATCAGTGAGCACATGCCATGTGTGTTCTTTTGTGATTGGGTTACCTCACTCAGGAGGACATTCTCCAGTTCCACCCACTTGCCTAAGAAGTATCCCTGACCTCAAGTAGTACTACAGAGCAATAGTGTTAAAAACTGCGTGGTATTGGTACACTGACAGGCAGGTAGATCAATGGAATAGAATTGAAGACCCAGAAATGAACCCACACAGATATCTATGGTCACTTGATCTTTGACAAAGGAGCTACAACCATCCAGTGGAAAAAAGATAGCCTTTTCAACAAAGGGTGCTGGTTCAACTGGAGGTCAGTATGCAGAAAAATACAAATCGATCCATTCTTCTCTTCTTGTACTAAGCTCAAGTCCAAGTAGTTCAAGGACCTCTACATAAAACCAGACACACTGAAACTCATAGAAAAGAAATTGGGGAAGAGACTTGAGCACATGGGCACAGGGGAAATTTTCATGTACAGAACACCAATAGATTATGCTCTAAGATTAAGAATTGACAAATAGAATCTCATAAAATTACAAAGTTTCTGTAAGGCAAAAGACATGGTCAATAGGACAAAACGACAACCAACAAATTGGGAAAAGATCTTTACCAAGTCAGAGGGCCAATATCCAAGATATACAAAGAACTCAAGAAGTTAGACTCCAGAGAACCAAATAACCCTATTAAAAATGGGGTACATAGAGCGGGGCAGTGGTGGCACATGCCTTTAATCCCAGCACTTGGGAGGCAGAGGCAGGTAGATTTCTGAGTTCGAGGCCAGCCTGGTCTACAGAGTGAGTTCCAGGACAGCCAGGACTACACAGAGAAACGCTGTCTCGAAAAACCAAAAAAAAAAAAAAAAAAAAAAAAAAAAAAAAAAAAAAGGGTACAGAGCTAAACAAAGGATTTTCACCTGAGGAATAGTGAATGCTGAGAAGCACCTAAAGAAATGTTCAACATCCTTAGTCATCAGGGAAATGCAAATCAAAACAACCCTGAGATTTTACCTCACACCAGTCAGAATGACTAAGATGAAAAATTCAGGAGACAGCAGATGCTGGCAAGGATGTGGAGAAAAAAGGATAGTCCTCCACTGCTGGTGGAGTTGCAAGCTGGTACAACCACTCTGGAAATCAGTCTGGAAGTTCCTCAGAAAACTGAGCATGATACTTCTGGAGGATCCTGCTATACCACTCCTGGGCATATACCCAGAGGATTCCCCAGCATGTAGTAAGGACACATGCTCCACTATGTTCATAGCAGCCCTATTTATAATAGCCAGAAGCTGGAAAGAACCCAGATGTCCCTCAATGGAGGAATGGATACAAAAATGTGATATATTTGCACTATGGAATACTACTCAGCTATTAAAAACCAATTAATTTCTAGAATTATTATGCCATATGAAAATCTGGACAGTGCCTGAATGCTGCAGAAGAAAGATTGGTTAAATAAAGATTTTTTAAAATGTATTTTTATTTTGTTCTCTTTTATGTGCATGAGTGTATTTCCTACAAATATGTATGTACACTGCATGTGTTCCTGGTACTCTGCAGAGGCCAGAAGAGGGAACTGGATACTCTGGAATTGCACTTACAGACAAGAATGCTGGGCATCAAGCCTTGATCCTCTGTAAGTGCATCAAGTGGTCTTAACTATTGAATCCCCTGGCTAGCTCAGTGGTTAAATATGTTTTTAATCAAACCATGTTAGCAGATATGTTTTAAAATGTGCTATATTTAAATTGCATTAGTAAGGCATGTAATCAAAATAATATGGACTGAAAAATATTTGACAATATTTCACAGCACGCTTTCTTGAGTAGCTTTACCATACAAGTAATATTTATTTCTCTACTAAGGTAACAGGTTTGTTCCCTAGTAACCCTCAGCACCTGAAAGACCACTGCGAATGCGGAACCTGAGTCTTGACTTGAAAACTGACAAGGTTGAGTCTCGAACTTTCTCATTGGAAGCCTGGCTTTGCCACAAGGATGCGCTAATCCGACCATCTAACTCACTCCGTAAATATAAGAGACAGAAAGCATGGGGTGGCCCTACCTCAGGCCCTGTAGGACACTCAGCCCGCCAGATGACCACTTTCACTCATGCGCATGAGGAAGCCAGTTGGGATGTGCTTGACATGCCCAGCTCAGCAGGAGTACTCTGAAATTTCACATAGGTCTTATTTAGGCTGCTATTTTTAGTGTTCTGTAGGAATCTGCGGCTGATTGAACCCTCATCCGTTCAGGATTTTATTCAATGTTAGGCTTAACTGAAAAGGGCTGAGGTAATTAAGTATTTATACCTAAGCATATTGATTCAAACAGTAAATGAAAGCATTGGCATTGGGAATACTGGTCACAATATTGACTTCAGGAAGACGGACCAATCGGGATTTTGATGTCAAAGATAAACAAACAGGCTGAGGCAGAAAAGAGAGATCAAGATGTTGCTGCTTCTCACCAGCTCTGGAATGAGCAAGGCTTTTCCTGTGAAGGAGAGATTATAAGTGCGTAGGGCCTGCAGGCAGTTCAGTCTCTTGAAATTACTCAGGTCTGCCTCAGCACAGATACAGAGTAACCGAATCGGTGGGGTAAGGTGCCAAGAGATGTACAAAGGCAGTCTGTAAGTGTGGCCTGCAGTGTGCAGTTGAGAGATCCCAATTGTGTTTCTGCATACATCCTACGTTCATGCCGTGTTTCTATGCCTCTGATGTACTTATACACAGAAGAAAGGCATATAAAATTATTTAATTTAGAAAGTTAACAAAACATAGCAACTCTCTATGTGGATAGATTTAAACCATTTTACTTTAAATATTTTGAAAATATAATTGAATATTTCTGTTCAAATACAAGGTAGTAACACACAGAGATATAAACACTTAGAAATTAGTCAAAAGAATAAATAATGACTTAAAATTTATAAAGCCTCAGATTTAGCAAGTAACTATAAGAATTAATCACATGGACATATTTACTTATTTACATTTATATAATTTTTTTTTATTGACACAGGTTCTCACTCTATAGCCCTGGTTTTCCTCTAACTTGCTATCTAGACCAATCTGATCCACACACCTCTGCCACTGTAGTGTTGAGATTCAGAGCATGTGCTACCGTATCTGGCAGGAATAATTTTCATAGTTTGAAATATTACCATGAAACTCTTGTACCAAAGGTACCTATGAGAGCCAAAGTTATGTTTTTTTTTAATGACTCTGCCTAAAAGATCCATGAAACAAAAATGCCTCTAACAAAAAAAGATAATTCCTGAAATGCTGGAGCTATGGTTTATGGAAGGTAGCAATGTTTTTATTTCCACATGCTTTTTTTACTTCCCTAAACAAGTTTGTCTCTCTTGCCTGCACTGGATGTGCCTGATCACATGTAGACTGGAGGTTTGTGGGCAGGAAATATATTAAGATGTACACTTGCCCATAATTGGATGTAGGCAGGCAGGATGTCTGGCAGAAGACATGCCAGCCCCTGAAAGAACCTGATTCAAAGTACAGTGGTCTTATGGGTGTGTCTGCAAAATATGACTTGTTGCCATTTTCTGGGAAGTCAGGAAAGGACCCAGCCAAAGCCCATCATCCTGGCCAGTATTTAATTAAAGCTTGCTTTAAATTTGTCTTAAAACTGTAGTAGCAGTCTTATTCTCTCCCAGTGAGATCAACAGTACCAATATTCTATCTTTCCTCCTCAAATCCATGATTTTCTATCTTCTGTTTTCACAAAGTGGAACTTTGGTTTAGAAGTCATAGATCATCCTTCTTCCTAGTGTTAGCATTCTCTCTAAGTTACACCCTACAGTTAGTTACCTGGCAACAGCCAGCTATGCTTTGCCCCACGGTTACCTGGCAACAGCCAGGTATGCTCCGCCCCACGGTTACCTGGCAACAGCCAGGTAGGCCTGGCCCATTAAAAAGGGGGCTGCTTGTGCCCTCTCTTGCTTCTTGCTTCCCTCCTGCCTTCTTGGGCTCTTCCCTTCTCCTCTTCTGTATTGGGAAATGATTAAAATATAGTACCACCCTGCCAGGCCTCTGCTCCAAGTCCCAGCGGGTCCTACTCTCCTGCCCAGCACCCGCTCCTTCCAAGTATCCGGCAAAGCAAGACTCTTAAACTTGAGTAGTTAACCAAATATATTTAAATATATGTAAGTCCCAATTACATAATGCCAATTACAATGCTAAGGTTGTTTGTTTTTCTTTGTTTTTTTTTTGTTTTGTTTTGTTTTTTGTTTTTACGAGACAGGGTTTCTCTGTGTAGCCCTGGCTGTCCTGGAACTCACTCTGTAGACCAGGCTGGCCTCCAACTCAGAAATCTGCCTGCCTCTGCCCCCCAAGTGCTGCGATTAAATGCTAAGGTTTTATCTCAATATTTCTAACCCCTCAGCACACCAGAAACACATCTGATGTCATCTGGATCTGAGTGTCCTCCTCTGCTCCCTCCTGCAGCTCCCAGACTCCCTCTCTCTCCGCCCCGCCTTCTCTTAGCTCCACCTCCTCTCTTCCCTCCAATCACTGGCTTCTCAGTGCCTCTCTCCGCCCCTCCTTCTCTTAGCTCTGCCTCCTCTCTCCCCTCCAATCACTGGCCTCTCACTGCCTCAATGTGAATGGATACGAAATATCTTGCATCATCCTCCCTTCCCTATTCCCTCCCCTTTCTCTCCACAAGGTCCTGGCAGGCCTGACTTCTCTACTCTCTCCCTCTTTCTGCCTTTACTACCCTCTTAACTCCCCTCCCCATACCCCAATAAACTCTGTTCTATACTATACTGTCCCTCAGAAGGAAGGGATGCCTCAGCATGGACCCCCGAGACAGTCCCTTCCCCCATACCTCACCACACTCCCATAGAACATATCTTATACTTCTTTATCTTTTTATAAACACATCACCTAGAAGTTATCATTCCTCCTGAAATGGATACACTTTAAAGGTGAAACTCCAACTCCAATTACTACACTGCCAGACAAGCTGATGAGAAGGTTGACAGAGGATGATTGCCACACTCCTGCAACTAGATAAAAAATGAATGGAAACCTCACAAATGAAGACGTTAGAAAAATAATCACTCAGTTCCATGTTCCCTGCTAACCCTCCTAATCTGGACACCTTACTGTACAACATGCTCCAGTAGAGCCAAACGAAATTGGAATTGATGTGCGTTGAGTTATAGCTACAGACTAGTATTGAAAGCCTTCGACCAGTCACTTAATCTTCAGAGGCATTAACTTCCTCAGTCTTGAAACTAGGGTAAAGATTCTACCTGCAGTATTTAGCTTGCAGGGGTGTGAGGCTCCAAGGAGACAGTTAAAAAGAAAAGTGTTGGCTCACAGCCACCAAGACATAGTTCTCAGACCAAATTCTCAGCACAAAGATTTATTTGCTCCAGGGGGACAAAAGGCAGGGATGAAAGACAAAGGGAGGAGATAGATGAAGAGAAAGAAGGGGAGGGGAGTGAGGGGGAGGGGAAAAGAAGGGCAAGGGAGAAGGGGAAGGAATGTTTGTGAAGGAGGTGGAAGGAGCTAGACAGAGGACTGTCCCTGAGTAGAGAGGAGACAGACATGGCCGGCAGGCAAATGGTGCCTTATAAAGGTGAAATGGGAAACCCCACATTAGGCTGAGGTGTGTAATTTTAACTGGTCATGTTAATCAGGTGAGCCAAAGGGGCATTTGATTGCTGGACTTCAATACTTTATAAAGGAATGTAACTTAATGGCTTTTAGCGAGGCCAGGGGAATGGAGAGACGGACAAGGCCTGTCAGAGCCACGTTTACCGTGTTCAGGACAGCTAGCGTCCCTTCAGTGGTGTTCCTGGAAGTCCCTGTAAAGGTTTTAGAATGAAAGTTCCTTTCACCGCCGTGTAAACGAGTGGGAACTCCACACGTTTATTTTAGCTTCACTGGTCTTTCATTTGCTCTTTCAAACCAGCTTCCGTCACCTGTTTTAAAGTCAGCAGTATCTTAGAGGAAGGATATAGACAGGACCTTGATTGACAAATGCGGGGATGCTGCTTGGCTGTGGCCATAGCCCTCTCCAGAACAGGCTAAGCTCAGCGTGAGACACAGAGAGTCAAGTTCCTTGTGGCCCGAACATTGATGGCGGCAATAGCTCCTCAGACTATGTTGTGCTTGTTCATTTATATTATACTCATTGTTTTGATATCACTCTTAATCATGTGATTACAAGAAAACAGAAATTCTCCCCATCCCCCACCGCACCCCACCCTGCCAGTACCTCTCTACTGCAAGATAAAGGCTGACAACTGACAGACTGTCTGGATCATGAATGTTGACATTCTGTCCCCACTACTGATTTATACTGTGACAGAGAAAGCCAGTGCAGCCATTCCTCTGTCTTGTACCTCTGACTTTATCTCCTTGATGGAGGATCCCATGGAAAATGAGGTCATAGACCCTAGAGGAGAACTTGCTGTGGCTATTTTTCTAAATTAATGTAATTTCTAACTGCATCCTAAACCTGTCTTCATGCCTGCAGATAAATTTTGCTTTCACCCCTTAATAAATTCGTAATTTTATAAGCTACCTTACAAAAGACTTAAAAAGCCACTGTCTCACTAGTTTTAGATACAACAACCTTCAAGTGTAAGAGAGAGAAAAAGGTAAAAAGAACTACAAGGTTGATCCTTATATAGTGTAAGAAATATCTGGAATTTCTCACTTTTCTCTCAAGAACATAGAAATTTAGGCTTCTGATGAATATGATAAAAGAAGTTTGAACCTTTATTGGTAGATGTGTATGCAAAGAATATGCCTGAGTCTTATTTTAAAAATAAATAACATACAAATATGGATTCTGTTAAAATAAAAAAGTAGAAGTCATTTGATAATTGACTTTTAAAGATAATTGACTTAGATTGATTTATTAATCTATTAGTTTGTGAACTGAAATCACTCCAAATTAAGAACATGTATAACACAGAATTTATTTTAGAGTTTTATTACACCAATAAATATGGATTTATTTCTATGTTTGAAATGCGAAAAGCCTTTATTATACCTTCAAGGTCCTAAAGTTTACATATTTCTTTTTTTTCTTGGATATTTTCTTTATTTACATTTCAAATGTTATCCCCTTTCTCACTTTCCCCCCTCCTGGAAACCCCCTATACCATCCTCCCTCCCCCTGCTTCTATGAGGGTGTTCCTCCACCCACCCCACTCTCACTTCCCTGCCCTCGATTCCCCTACACTGGGGCATCTCTTGAGGACCCAGGGCCTCTCCTCCCATTGATGCCTGACAAGGCTGTCCTCTGCTACATATGCAGCCATAGCCACATATACTTCTTGGTTGGTGGCCTAGTCCCTGGGAGCTCTGAGGGGTCTGGATGGTTGATGTTGTTGTTCTTCCTATGAGGTTGTAGCTCCTTCAGTCCCTTCTCTAACTACTCCACTGGGGAGCCCACATTCAGTCCAATGGTTGTCTGTAAGCATCCACCTCTGTATTTGTAAGGCTCTGGTAGGGCCTCTCAGGAGACAGCTATACCAGGCTCCTTGAGGAAATTTTTAGACATCTTAACAATCACGCAATGCAATTCACATAGACTTATGGACAAGCCCAGACCATAAAATGTGGCTAAAACAAATGCATTCTTGGTTTGACTTAATCTGATTCATTTCCTAAAAACACAGCCTGAAGTTTTACTTTATTATACTTCATTGTTTTCTGTGTATATGAATATGCATACATGAAACATATTATGATACATGGGTGCAAATCACACATAACTCGCAGGAGTAGGATTTCCCCTTCTACCAGATGGGTCTTGGTGTTAAACTCAGGTTATCAGACTTGGGGACAGGTGCCCTTAACCAAAAAGCCATCTTTCCAGCCCACAGCCTGATATTTTAAAGTTCATACTGTATCACCATTTTGATTCACATCCCTGTGACTATATGAAAAGAGATTATTCCAATAGAAAATAAAATAAAATAAAATAACAGAACTCGGTGGTTAATGTTATGTAGTCAGTTTTAGCTGTGCATACACCCACTTATCAGTCTCTCATTCTTTCTATCCTTTAAGCAGGGTTTCAATGGTATGCCCGATCCCTTAGGTCAGTGAAGGTGGACAACATAAGAAGATTTCTGAATTATTTTCAAAGTGTGATGGGAAACCTCTGGAGAGTGTTAAAGATGTAGTACAATTCCAATGTTATGCTTTACTAAGGTTATGATAGGAAGACAGATTAAAGAGAAAAGAGGAGAAGGAGACCGGCTGGGAGTGACGTCACCCAAGCTCTCCTCTCCAGTTCCTTACACTGTTACATGTCATGGCACATGTGCGTCTCATTCAACTCCCTCCCTAGATGACACTAGCATCCTTGGTAAACAGAAGCATGTATCTCATAGCTTTAAAAAATAGTTCCAAATTGTCTTACAGTTTTACTGCTGTGAACAGACACCATGACCAAGGCAACTCTTATGAGGACAACATTTAATTGGGGCTGGCTTGCAGGTTCAGAGGTTCAGTCTATTATCATCAAGGTAGGAGCATGGCAGCATCTAGGTTGGCCTGGTGTAGGTAGAGCTGTGTGTTTTACACCTTTATCTGAAGTCTTCTACTGTAAGAATGGCTTCCAGGCAGCTAGGATGATGTTTTGTAGCCCATATCCACAGTGACACAACTACTCCATCAGGGTCACACCTTCTAATCATGCCACTTCCTGGACCAAGCATATAAAAACCATCACACAAGTCTTCTAGAATCACCCATATTTTAAAATTGGTTCTGAAATTTCTAGACACAACAGAGAAGCCAAGAATCCCAATAAATCAGACAACAAATACACAAAGAAGTCCTTCATTTTGCCTTGTAATGTGGCCACTGCAAACCAGAGTACCAAACTTGGTGTGCAATATATTGTAAGTTTAAATTACTCTGTAACTGAGAGAAGGAAAATTACTTTCAGGTAGCTTTTGAGATTGTGTGAGGACTGAGGAAGAAAGGACAGAAATCCCTTTGTCATTTCAGGCGCTGTTTTAGAAAGAAGTGCACTTGCTTTTCTGTTGTTCATCAGCTGATTTTCAAGGCAATTTGAGCTCACTTTTGTAAAAGCATCTTCAAGAAAAATTCTGCGAAGAGCTTTGGGACACAATCAAGACAAACAAACGGCACTCTTACATTCCTCCCATACTAAACACCCCTTTATGACTGCCTCCAAAAGAACTATCCAGGAGCCACCTGCTGTGTTCCCATCCTATGGCTGCAGCTCTCTGTAAGAGATAAAAACCTTCCTCTCTGTGTTAAGGCTTTATCTTGTGGTTTCCTTACCTGCCAAACAGACTCTCCCTCCATGATTAGCTTTCCGAGTGACTCAGGTCTAGAGTTTGATCAAGGATTTAGCTTTAGGAAGAAAGAACTCACAGATCTCTGTGACGTCTCTCACTATTATCAGCAAACTTAGAAAAAAAAAACACCCTTCTCCATTTAAAGATCAGATCATTTGCTTCAAAAAGTACATATGACAAAGTTTTGGTAGATTTGTGGCTGTCCTTGAGATTACTTCCTGTTGGAATCACAATTCACATTTGTAGCCGGAAAGAAAAGAAAAATTAGAACTTGATAAATTTTTGGTAAAAACCATCAAAAATTACTTCTTACATTTTCATTATACAATCTTGGGGTAAGAATAAATTACCAAAATATTAATTTGCTCAGAATTTCTGGAGTGGTGAAAAGAACAGAAAGCTGTGAGCCAGAAGCTACAGTCTTCTTCTGAGTATTAACTAGAACCTTAGATAGAGTGTTTTTATAAATATATGTATGAAAATGGGATGGGTTGGAGTTCTTCCTAAACAGATTGTAGAGTCTGGAAGAGATAGGAATGGAATTAGGAAATTAGAGTTGACTTAAAATCTAAAGTTGCTGTTGTTTAGGTAATCCTGGTATCCACTTGGTACTTGGCTCCCTCTTAGTCCCTCCTACTTGTATTCTCTGTTTTCCTTAGTTTTAACATCATCTGCTTATTTCTTCCACAGAACAAGGACTACCTCACAGCTCACATATTTTCCTAGGAACTAGAGGCCCTGGGGCATCTTCAATGAGATGGGGTAGCTCATTCTGAAATCAGGCTTAAGTGACTAAGGAAGAGGAACACATATTTAGACTACCTTGGAACAAATACCTTGCTCCAAGGTGGTTACAGATTGATGAAGTTTATACAGTAACGAAAAGAAAGTCCGCTGTCCACATAGCTCCTAAACACATTAGGAGATATACCAAGTAATCTAGTAAAAGGAAAGCAGGCACCCCTCAGGAGTAACGACAGGACTCCATGTTCTTTGGTGGGATGCTTATCATTTTGGTTGGTGGAGGCTAGAACTTGTTAGATTAATGCATTCAAAAAGTTACCTTTTAGACACAGGACTATCAGGTCAGACATAGAAGTGGGGAAGGCATGGTCTTTAGCATCTAAGACAGTCCCAGATGAATGTAATTAGGCTTTGGACTTACAGGATTCCAACCCCTTCACAGTTCCTGAAGGATCAGTGCAGGAATTAGCTTCCTTCTGGGAACTTTTTTCACAGAGTTTTCTTATGATTTATAGCTTTTATAGCATATAGATAACTGCTTGATTTTTACCTGCTGTTCCCTGGGTTGGAATGCTTTTAATTGAAAGGATCTGAAGAGAATCTCATATTAACAAGACTATGCTTTGTCATCTGCTTCACATTTGACCTAGGAAGTACTCACTATCCTCCTGTACCCATAGGGAGGGCCATGATCTCCGTCTCTGTTGCTGAACTTCTGGGCCATTTTTAGGATAATTCTCCATTACCAGGGGAATACTTCTCTTGTATTATCTGCCTTTAATTCAGAGAGAGAGAGAGAGAGAGAGAGAGAGAGAGAGAGAGAGAGAGAGAGAGAGAGAGAGAGAGAATGTGTCTGTTAGGTATCATCATGCCAAAACATCTCTGGCTGTTCCCACTCAGTAGGCTGATGTACCATACTTAAGTAAACATTCGATTTGTAAGGTGGCCCAGTGACCTGCTGATGCTGGGGTGGAACCAGGAACCACTTGGCCATTTCAGTGCTATGCTCTTCTGAAGAAGCTATCACTATCAGAGATGTGAATGAGGGCCTAGATTTCTTCGCTAGCAATTTCTTCCAAAGTATCCATTTATACATCTATATGAGAATTACCCAGTGCTCCTCAAGACTTTTTGACCCTTAAGTTATTATAAAAAAATTCAAGTACTTAGTGATCAAGGATTCTTGGAATTGTTTTTGATTTATTTCTAATGTGTAAAGCATTATTCTAGATGTTGGGAAAACAATTATTGATGCCACAGAACAAATGAGTAACAAAATTCTGGCAGGAATAAAAATTTTGTCCCAGATGGTTCAAATAAAATGATTATAATGCCAAAGCCTACTTAGATATGTCAGTAAATGTTTGAGAAATAAAATACAGAGCTTACATCACCTCAGGTTTAGCAATAGGAAGTAGCAACTGTCACGTGATATGCCCAAGGGACAATTACAGAATCTAATGACACAAGATCTTTTTATTGATCCCTGGGATTTTTCTCATATTTTAATTTTTATAGTTTTACTTTTGATACTGCATTCTGAAGGACTCCATTCTCCTGGTGGGTTTGAGACTGCTTTTAATGTATGACACTCATGTTGAAGATTTTTCTGCCCATGCTGTCTGGTATTATATATAGCCAGAACTGAATGAAATTTGTAGTTTTGTAGGTCAAAAGCCAATAAGTTTACATAGTTTAGTCTGATGGATTTATTATTTTTCCTCCTTGTTTTCTGAGTGGTATCACATTAGATATGTCTCTTTTCAAAGCTTATACTTAGATGATCGGGGTTTTCCAGTATACCTCCCCCCCCACTCCTCCTCCTTCTTTTCTCCTCCTCCTCCTCCTCCTCCTCCTTCTTCTTCTTCTCTTCCTTACCTTTTACTTTCTCTTTGTCCCAAAATCCATTTATTTTTAACATTTGAAATAAAATAAATTTAAACAGAACTTATTAGAAAAGGAGCTGATTCAAAGTTCAGGTACCACTTGGAGTGAGACGAGGTTAGGAGAGTGCACCATGGGAGCTCGCAAGGATGAACACAGAGATATCAAAAATAATCCAATGATTACAGTGGGACGCCCCTGCCTGGCTAGAGGTTTGGCGACTGCTGCCTTCAGTTTGCTCAATAGGAACATGAAACCTGGCAGCACAAGGACCTTCCTTCCTATTTCTCCTCACTTTCTGCCAGTATGCTGCTGTTATAGCATTTCAATATTTGTTGCCTCTTGATAGCCCACAGATATGGGTATAAATTCACCCCTTTGGAATTCTGACCACATAAATGTTGGCCCGTATTGTTCAATTTCCATATTCATCAGACTTTCCCCCAATTCAGTTGCTTGTTAACCTATATAACACCTTCACGAAACTTTAAATTCATTAATCACTGTAGTATGTTCGAGAATTTCTAGAAGATAGCACTTTCTCAATCATATGGTTTAAGTCTTATAACACAAAAATAAATGTGCCTTTAATAATTTAATGTTTATTTTACCAAACGTCAGTGCCCTGCTATGAAGCATATAGACTAAATGTGTCTGCTATTTCTATCTCCATTAATCTACTCGTCTGCCAAAAACTGGCCTGTGATCTTAGAAATAGCCTACATTTGTTTATCTCCAAATAGTCTTGAATTATAACTCTAGGGAATATCGACCTGCTCTGTAAAGGACATGCATACTTACCCTGATCACTGTTAAAAGGAACCACAAGACTGTGGTATTAAAAATTGTCTGATACTAATTTTAAAAGAAATGAAATGACTTGCATACCATGAGATCTGTGAAATAGCCATATCTCAGAATTTAATTCATAATAAAGATTGCAGTACTCATCATCCTGCTTAGCAAATGATGATAGGAAAACTGCTCATAAGTGAGAAAACCTGCACCATTATTACATGCCAAGATGGAAGGCAGAAATATTAAAGAAATAAATCAAGAAGACCCATAAAGTGTAAAGATATTATGCCTTAGGGATAGGGAATAACTTTCAAATGATTCTCACCAAACATCAGTTATCAGATTCAGTCACACCAAAATTAAGAAATATTTTTTGAGGGTAAAATTAGCAGAAATATGTCAGAAATATTTCATGTGTCTAAAATGACAGCAAAACTATCAACCAGACTATGTAAAATTGGCTCATATGAAACAGAAATACCAACCTTTAAATATAGGGAAAGATGTTTGGGTCAATTTACAGCTAAATAAACCCAAACCTTCACAAAAATATGTAAACAGATACTTAAACCATCAGTAATCAGAGAAATGTAATTTTGAAACAAAGAAAATGTCATGTAAGACCTACCTGATCCTAGATAGAATGTTCAGTGGAAAAACTAAGAAAGACAATATCACGTACGCATAGTTCAATGTATTACCCAGTGCTTTATAACAGAATACAGCACTAGGTATATGTTGCAGAATTGGGAGAAAGGAGCTCAGGATGGGGCTTAACAAAGACAAATGGTTAATTGACTGAAAGTGCACCAGAAGACCAAGAAAGCTTTATCTCATTAACACAGAACAAACCGTAACAGAGATACCACAAATAAGATTCCCCAGGTCATACTTGATTCCTGTGCCTCTTGCGGGGAGTCCTACCTACAGGACATCTTGTGTGGAAGCCCACTGTAATCCAAGTCCTTTGTTTCCCTGTGAGTTCCTAAGGTCCTCAAATTCCTGCTCAGCTATGCTAGTCTGAATTCTCCAGAGCAGTGATTCTCAACCTTCTTAATGGTATAACACCTTCCTACAGTTCTTCGTATTGTAGTAATCTCCAACCATAAAATTATTTCGTTGCTACTTCAAAACTATTATTTTTCTTCTGTTGTGAATTGTAATGTGAAAATCTGATATGTAATCCTATCATATACAATCCCTGTGAAAGGGTCATATGACACCCCAAAGGGTCCACAACACACAGGCTGAGAACCACCACTCTAGAGGAAAAGGAATGGTATATATTGCTGATTTCCTAGATTGCCTTATAACAACAGAAGACTGGATAACCCAAAAATGGTTGTCTGCTTGCTCCAGACAAGGTTGCTATACAATGTCCGGTAGCTATTGAGTCTAAGAAGCCTCTAAAAGGGGGAGTCAATGGTGATGTCCTACTCTGAGGCTGAAGTTCTGGAAACTCCCTGGTCTGGCTCATTTCAAAAGGCTGAAGAAGTTGGAGACGGACATCAGGAGGGACAGAAGCAGCAGCAGACCTTGGCGCTTGTGAAGAATGAAGCCTGCACCTCACACCAGTCAGAATGGCTAAGATTAAAAATTCAGGAGACAGCAGGTGTTGGCGAGGGTGTGGAGAAAGAGGAACACTCCTCCACTGCTGGTGGGGTTGCAAATTGGTACAACCACTCTGGAAATCAGTCTGGCCGTTCCTCCGAAAACTGGGCACCTCACTTCCAGAAGATCCTGCTATACCACTCCTGGGCATATACCCAGAGGATTCCCCAGCATGTAATAAGGATTCATGCTCTACTATGTTCATAGCAGCCCTATTTATAATTGCCAGATGCTGGAAAGAACCCAGGTATCCCTCAACAGAAGAGTGGATGCAAAAAATGTGGTATATCTACACAATGGAGTACTATTCAGCCATTAGAAACAATGAATTCATGAAATTCTTAGGCAAATGGATGGAGCTGGAGAACATCATACTAAGTGAGGTAACCCAGACTCAAAAGATGAATCATGGTATGCACTCACTAATAAGTGGACATTAACCTAGAAAACTGGAATACCCAAAACCTAATCCACACATCAAATGAGGTACAAGAAGAACAGAGGAGTGGCCCCTGGTTCTGGAAAGACTCAGTGAAGCAGTATAGGGCAAAACCAGAACAGGGAAGTGGGAAGGGGTGGGTGGGAGGACAGGGGGAGGGAAGGGGGCTTATGGGACTTTCAGGGAGTGGGGGGCTAGAAAAGGGGAAATCATTTGAAATGTAAATAAAAATATATCGAATAAAAAAAACAAAAGAAACTTAGCGCACAGGCATCAGGTGTAACAATGACATTGTCCAGCAGTGTTTCAGTAGGTTCCTCTTCTCTCTCATCTCTCCCACCCCTGCTATTCCTGATGCCTGCTGTAAGTCCCCCCACCTTGCTGCTTTTCCTCTTTCTTGGCCCCTGTGTCCTTTGTACATCCCCCAAGCCCCCAACCCCCCAAGGTCCTCCCCCCATGTTTCCTGATCACATATTTTTACATTCGCTATTCCCCTCTTTGTGGTCTGTGATGGTCTGAATGAAAATGGCCCTCATATGTTTATAGGGAGCAGCACTATTAGGGGGTGTGGCCTTGTTGGAGTAGACATGCTCCTGTGGAAGAAGTCACTGGATGAGGGCTTTGAGGTTTCAGACGCTCAAGTCAGGCCCAGTGTCACACTTCCTTCCTGCTGTCTGCTGATCCAGACGTAGAGCTCTGAGTACCTTCTTCAGCCCCGTGTCTGCTTGCATACCGCCATCCTGGAGGCTGTGAAGGTAATGGACTAAACCTCTGAAACTCTAAGCCAGCCTCAGTTAAATGCTTTCCTTATTAAGAGTTTCTGTGGTCACGGTGTCTCTTTACAGCAATAGAAACCCTGACTAAGACGGGATCTCTTCATATTTATAAGCCTCTGCTGCCCCCACATCCTCACATACTCGACATACTGGGTTCCCCACATGGGGGAGGGGCATTTGTTCTGTCTCTCTGACCTTGGGTCACTTCAGAGATACTTTCCAAAGATTTTATATCACTTGACAGATGAAAGTTAGACTGTTGCTTAGATCACATTTCAACAGCATAAGCAATATTTAATCCAAAATATGTACTTCTAAAGACATGATTTTGATATAAACTAGAAGACTTAGAATCTTAAAAACAGAGCTTTAGGTAGCTCTGGTAGTATCATGCCCAGTTTTCTGAGGAACCGCCAGACTGATTTCCAGAGTGGTAGTACCAGCTTGCAATCCTACCAGCAGTGGAGGAGTGTTCCTCTTTCTCCACATCCTCACCAATACCTGCTGTCTCTTGAGTTTTTGATCTTAGCTATTCTGACTGGTGTGAGGTGAAATCTCAGGGTTGTTTTGATTTGCATTTCCCTGAAGACTAAGGATATTGAACATTTCTTTAGGTGCTTCTCAGCCATTCAATATTCCTCAGATGAAAATTCTTTGTTTAGCTCTGTACCCCATTTTTAATAGGGTTATTTGGCTCTCTGGAGTCTAACTTCTTAAGTTCTTTGTATATCTTGGATATTAGCCCTCTGTCAGATGTAAGGATGGTAAAGATCTTTTCCCAATTTGTTGGTTGCCATTTTGTCCTTTTGACAGTGTCCTTTGCCTTACAGAAACTTTGTAATTTTATGAGGTCTCATTTGTAAATTCTTGATCTTAGAGCATAATCTATTGGTGTTCTGTTCAGGAAATTTTCCCCTGTGCCCATGTGCTCAAGGCTCTTACTCAATTTCTTTTCTATTAGTCTCAGTGTGTCTGGTTTTATGTGGAGGTCCTTGATCTACTTGGACTTGAGCTTAGTACAAGGAGAGGAGAATGGATTGATTTGCATTCTTCTGCATGCTGACCTCCAGTTGAACCAGCACCATTTGTTGAAAAGATTATCTTTTTTTCCACTGGATGTTTTTAGCTTGTTTTTAATAGCTGAGTAATATTCCATAGTGTCAATATACCACATTTTCTGTATTCATTACTCCCCGGGGATGCAGGGATGGTTTAATATATGAAAATCCATCAATGTAATCCACTATATAAACAAACTCAAAGAAAAAAAACCATATGGTCATTTCATTAGATACTGAAAAGTATTTGACAAAATTCAGCATCCTTTCCTGTTAAAGGTCTTGGAAAGAACAGGAATTCAAGGCCCATACCCAAACATTGCCTTTGGTTCATTCTCAACAGGTGAAACAGATGGGGGAAAATTCCAAAATAGAAGGAAGTAATGGGAACAAGGACTCCTTCCAAACCCAGACCCTCATCTGCCTTTGACAGTAAAATAAAACAAAGCAAAACAAAGCAAAACTAAGCAAAATATTAATTTTGGTCATCTACATAGTATTAAACACACAGCAGAAAAATATAAGCAAAGATTATGATGATTTGTGCAAAAGAGAGCAATGAAAACTAGACTATAAAAGGGATGAATGGGAATTTTGGCCTTATACATATCTTTGCATTGAATCATATATATGTACTTCTAACACATAAGATACTACAATGACAGCCACTCCAGCTACAATACAAGGATAAGTTCTATTTAGACAGATTGTTTGCATCTGTCAGTAATGTAACCTTACTCCATGCTCTGGTTTTCATATATATAGATAGGACATTGTTGGCTTCCAATGCTCACAATTTCACACTACCTTCCAATTAATTTATTCTACCACCCAATCTTTCACCAACTTCTTAATATTTGTATATATATATATTCTAAGAGATCATATAATCCCAAAACAAGACAGGAGAACAACAGGACCATGGCTATATAACTTCTAAGTACTGAAAAATTTGTTTTTAGACCCACAGCTCTGAAGAAGAAGTTATGACAGAATAGTCATAATTTTCAAAAGAATGTATCCAGATTAACACATGGAAGAAGCCAGCTTGCAAACGGAGACTCTAAGCCTTTATTAAACACCTTATCTTGGCATCAAGTAACCAACAAAGCATTCTCAAAACAATGCTGATAGAGTACACACTGGTGGCTCTAAAAGACCACACACTGTGACCAGATGTGTAGGGCTCTTTCCTCAGCACACTAGCCTGCTTTCATTTGGGAAGTCATTTTTCTCTCCTCTTTCTATGCTGTGCACTTCTATTCCCTATTTAACTTTTCCCTCATCTCTTCTCCTGGAAGCCCAGATTTTCATCTATCCTGTTCTATGTATGTCTTGCCTTAAAATCTAATTATATTGTCTGTGAGCTTTAACAATTGTACCTTCCATATGAATTCCCTTCCCTACACATGTAACGACCCTATTTCTCCACAATTCCATCATGTATGTATACTACATTTTCATTATCTAGTCACCTATTGATGAATCTCTATACTGGTTCCATTTCCTTCTATTGTAAGTGGAGAACAAATCAGGTGGATTTGCTTGGATGCTCACAGTAGGAAATGGAATCCTTTGGGTATACACCAAGGGGTGATAGAGGTGGGCCATTGGTATTTCTCTTTCAAACCTTTTGAGAACTCTCAATAGTAATTAGTGGCCTGACTTTCTCGCTTCACTTTTACCTCAGGAGAGCTTCCAGGCTGTTGACTACCTGCAGTCAGGGTGGCTCTCCCCTCTCCTGTTGCTCTGCCAAGGCCAGTTCTTTCAAGAAATGCCCATGCCTACATGCCCATGCCAAATGCCCATGCCTACATGCCAAAGTGTGCTTTAGTACTTCCTTAGCCATCTTCCTATCTGGCCAATGGGAGGAGTAAGATTATCTGCCCCTTCCTTTCTTTGTAGACTGAGGATGAAATGGGTTGCCTTTTCTTCTGGGCTTCTATTTTTTGTTTGTTTGTTTTTTATTCGATATAATTTTTATTTACATTTCAAATTATTTCCCCTTTTCTGCCCCCCCCACTCCCCAAAAGTCACATAAGCCCCCTTCCCTCCCCCTGTTCTCCCACCTATCCCTTCCCACTTCCCTGTTCTGGTTTGCCCTATACTGCTACACTGAGTCTTTCCAGAACCAGGGACCACTCCTCCGTTCTTCTTGTACCTCATTTGATATGTGGATTATGTTTTGGGTATTCCAGTTTTCTAGGCTAATATGCACTTATTAGTGAGTGCATACCATGATTGATCTTTTGAGACTGGATTACCTCACTTAGTATGATGTTCTCCAGCTCCATCCATTTGCCTAAGAATTTCATGAATTCATTGTTTCTAATGGCTGAGTAGTATTCCATTGTGTAAATATACCTCATTTTTTGCATCCATTCTTCCATTGAAGGATACCTGGGTTCTTTCCAGCTTCTGGCTATTATAAATAGGGCTGCTATGAACATAGTGGAGCGTGTATCCTTATTACACGCTGGGGAATCCTCTGGGTATATGCCCAGGAGTGGTATATCAGGTTCCTCTGGAAGTGACATGCCCAATTTTCTGAGGACCCACCAGACTGATTTTCAGAGTGGATGTGCCAATTTGCAACCCCACCAGCAGTGGAGGAGTGTTCCTCTTTCTCTACATCCTCGCCAACACCTGCTGTCTTCTGGATTTGTAATCTTAGCCATCCTGACTGGTATAAGGTGAAATCTCAGGGTTGTTTTGATTTGCATTTCCCTAATGACTAATGAAGTCAAGCATTTTTTAAGATGCTTCTCAGCCATCTGAAGTTCTTCATGTGAAAATTCTTTGTTTATCTCTGTATAAAAGAAATTCTGGAGGAATCAGTATCCCTGAACTCAAGCAATACTACAGAGCAATAGTGTTAAAAACTGCATGGTATTGATACAGTGACAGGCAGGTGGATCAGTGGAACAGGACTGAAGATCCAGAAATGAACCCACACACCTATGGCCACTTGATCCTCGACAAAGGGGCTGAAAACAGCCAATGGAAAAAAGATAGGCTTTTCAACAAATGGTGCTGGTTCAACTGGAGGTCAGCATGTAGAAGAATGCGAATTGATCCATCCTTATTTCCTTGTACTAAGCTCAACTCCAAATGGATCAAGAACCTCCACATAAAGCCAGACACTCTGAAGCTAATAGAAAAGAAACTGGGGAAGAACCTTGAGGACATAGGCAGAGGGAAAAAGTTCCTGAACAGAACATCAATAGCGTATGTTCTAAGATCAAGAATTGACAAATGGGACCTCATAAAATTACAAAGTTTCTGTAAGGCAAAGGACACCGTCAAAAGGCCAAATCGGCAACCAACAAATTGGGAAAAGATCTTCACCAACCCTACATCAGATAGAGGGCTAATATCCAATATATACAAAGAACTCAAGAAGTTAGACCCCAGAAAACCAAATAACCCTATTTAAAATGGGTTTCTATTTTGTAGAACTCTAACAATGGAATAAATAAGCAATGATTTAATACATCATGTTTAAAGGATAAAATTGGTTTAACTAAAGCTTTTTTTCCTCTCATTTTCTTATACCCACTTTCCCATTGTTTCAGTGAAGGGGCATAGTAGAAAACAAGTGAGAAATATTTTGGATATGTATAACGTTTAGGTCACAAACCATTATGTTTGCAAACTCAGATAAAGTGTCTGGTCTCCTTGTCTTCACAACTCATAAAAATGATTGGGACTATGGGAACCAGGAGCACTGTAGGGCAAGGCTCAGAAAAAAAACATCCTCCTGAGGTCAGTGTCCTGTAGAAAAGTCTTCCCAGGGACAATCTAGATTCTAAGGCAGAGATAAGCCCTTACCAGGCAAAAGCTCAGAACCAGCAAGATCTCAATTGACCTGTAGCTCAACATGGTTGCCAAGGATTTGGCTGGATACAAATCTGAGGCCTCCTCACAGAGAACCTTCCTGGTTCAAAAATAACATGGAGTTGAAGGCTGTACCTGAGAGATCACAGAAACTGCTGATGAAGACCATGGGTTTGATCATGGTGGATGAACCAGGGCCAAAATCTCAGTGTTGATGCAGAAGGGCTTCAAGTAGAGAGCGTCTTCTTTCCTCCATACCTACTGCTCAGAGCCTGGGGATCTCACTGAAAACAAAGCATATTCTGCAAATATAGGGCATTGCAACAAGGAATTCTTTCTACAGGAGGCATTTAGAAATATCCAGAGTTGCAATTATTTCCCAGGAATGGCAGATTGTATCTAGTAGACAGAAAGAGAAAATTTGTACAATTCTATAAACTGAAAATTCTGCAATGTATAGGACAGTTCCCTCCAAATACTTAACCAGACTTAAATGTCAGCCTGGTCAAGTTTGGGTAACTATGTCCTATACTGAGATCAGTTTTGGCCTCTTGTTAAATCAAGAAATCTGTTAAAGAATTTATATCTATTTTTTAAAAAGTAAAGAAAACCATGCCTAGTTGATAGAGTGAAATTTATACTAGCTTTCTTATGCTCAGCATACTCACCACCAGATCACATCCTACATAACCTATTAATTGAAAACAGTATGAAGACAGCAATGCACTTCATCCATGCAGTATGCTGAGGACCATAGCTTAGTATCATGGCATACTGTCAGTTGTCTTTCACCCTTGGGATCTATTGACTGCCTGAGGGCTGCAGTCCACAGCCTCTCTGCCTCTTCCTAGCAATACAAGGGGAGCAATCACATTGATACTCTGGAACAACATTGCAATTCAAAACTGTAAAGACAATCTCTGCTCAGTGCGTGTTGCTTTCCCACTATCCTAAGTCACCCTTCAGGGTCTGGAGAGATGTCTCAGCATCTAAGAGCACTGGCTGCTCTTCCATCGCCCTGAGTTCAATTCCAAACAAAGCACGAGGTGGCTCACAGGAATCTATAATAAGATCTGATGCCTTTCCTGACATGTAGACCTATATACAGACAGAGCACTTATTAATAACTCTCAAAAATAAAAACAATATTCTTCAGAGACAATTGAATATTATTTATGTAATTTAAAATAATCGCTATTCAGTTCTGCACTTATTACAACATTTTTGGGGGGACAAAAGAGAAGCATAAGTAGCTTGATAGTATTACAGTGTACCCAATATCAAACAGCAAATGGAAAAGAAAACGGAGATAGATGATAGACACTTAAAACAGTGTCCTAAATGAGAGATACTTAAAACATTGTCCTAAATAAGTAGAGACAGAAGACAGGAGAAAGACTAATGTTTACAGCTAAGCCATGTGGGATGACTTCCAGGGGAGATGGTTTCTACTCTAGAGCAATGGACCCATGAATAGTTATTTCAGGTCTTTCTTCCACACTCTCCATTTGAAGTTTCCTAAGACAATGGCATGACAAAGCAAGCCACTAACTAGCTGACCAGGGAGACTATCATCAAAGACACAAACTAAAAATGTTTCCCAAAAGAGCAGAAATGAAAGCAGAAATCAAAGACATGAGAAATAAAGGAGGGAGGGAGCTAGAAGAGAAAGAAGAGAAAAGGAAAAAGAGGAGAAAAAAGATCTGGCAGCAATTGCAAGGAATAATAAATCAGCCTCGTTCGTGGCATGACCGAAGTATTCCATTTTTATGTGAAAGCAAATAACTGTGAAGTATCACCGGCATAAACACTGATTAAAAGAGATTAAATGTCCTGAGATGAAATGTCATAACATTACACACTGTCAGTTTGCAGTGTTCTCAAAATGTTAATGACCTCCACTTCAGCTGCCACTATCACAGGAGAGATCTCAGGGGAAGGAGACCTCAGCTGCAGAGCTCCAGGGAGGGACTCAAAGCCTTGTCCAGTCCTCTCACTCTTAACAGATAAACTACCACTGAAAATGAGTCAGTGACATTTGCCCATCATTCAGAAGGGACTACTTTTTATTTTTAATTAAGTTTTATTTTACCTGAACGTAGTTGAGTTTATCTTACCATTTCAAGACCATTTCAGCCCTGATCCAGTCAGCCTGAAACACTCTTTAGAATAATGGTCCTTTATCTTTCACAGTGACATTTCTCCAGCAACAGCAACATCTGCAGAAGATTTAGGAAGTGACAGTTCATCATTTCCCAAACTAATTCTGGAATAAAAGTATGAGGCAGGGTGAATTCCTAACTACTTTACCAGGACACTTGCCAGGCATTTTAAAGAGTATCTTCCATGAGGATTCACCCTTCCCTCATTTACTTCAATAAAAATCATTAGGACTTCCGAAAACTACAATTATTTTTACTTCCAAGCTAAAAAAGGAAAAAGAAAATAGGCCAGCACCCTGTGGCCACTTCAGTTAACTATAGCACTGTCTCAGTGACTCTCAGTCAGTACATATTTCTCAGTATCTCACAGTACTTTAGCATATGAACCTTTCTTGCATGTGTGTGTGTGTGAGTGTGTGTGTGTGTGTGTGTGTGAAGCCTAGTAATGTGTAGATTTGGGTGTTTACAGGCATTTATGATTGATAAGGACCAAGGATCGGCTGCGGGATCACCTGGCAAATCATCAGACTCTGGAGACCAGCATCAGGGTGAAGATCTGAGTTTAGTGCACATCACATAAGCTTATACACAAGATTTGAGCCAACCCTAAGCTTCTAAATCCTCAGCCAATCGTATCCTGCCACACCATCACCTGTCACCATGCCCCAACGAAAGCCCTGCTTGATGAGGTTACTCAGAAGGAACTGGGGGTGGAGGAGCATTGCTACCTGTTAGGACTTGCATGGGGTGGGGCAAGCAGCCATGCCCTGGCCTAAGTCTCTTTTTGCAGCCTCGCTGGTGTTCCAGGAGCCATCTTAGATCTAATGCACTGTATGGCCCACCACACCTCTCTGAGAAGTCTCAGGGGCTTGTGGCACTTTGCTCTCCATCCCAGTTTCTTCCTTCACAAGACTGACCTCCACATCCCACACACACGTCTTCTGGGCAGTTCTTCCTTTTATGAAATCTCTGATATCTGGGATAGAGAAGCAGAAGCAAGGGCAATAAAAACAAAATGCAAGCAGCAGCAGTAAAAGTCCCATGTTCAGTGCAGTCCTGATGATCAGGGGTAGTTACCATAGGAGTATTTAGCTGGAGGTATCAGAGAATTTATCTTGACAGAGGAAGATTATGCTATGAGCACCTTAAGATTTTAGACAACACGTGAAAGATTCACTGAAGAAAAACATTCGTCTGCCCTTGACTGGAGTAACCACTCCTGCATGTAGCTATTTTAATTTGAATTAAATTGGAATAAAATAACAAAATAACAGGTCCCAAATGCTCAGGGGTCAACAGAGTATGGTAGCAAATGGCTACCATACTGGATGGCCTAGAGGAATGTCTCTATCAATGTAGAATGTTCAGCTGTGCATCTCTGTTCTATGTTGAAGAACCAGGATAACCACAGCAACAGATGCTTTCCAGATACATAGAGGCCAGTGTATTTCCTGTATTGACTGGAGTCTAGGGTTTGAGTAAAGAAGTAGAAGATGAGTCTAAAGAGGTAACATGGAATCAAATTCCGGTGAGTCTTGAATGAATGTGCTTGGAATCTGACCTTTGTTCAGAGAACAGTATTGATTGAGAATTAAGATTTGATAATGTATGAATCAAATTCAGCTGCACCCTATGTTCATGTGTGGGGCAAGATACTCAAAATCAGAGAGATGAGGCTCAAAAGTCGGTATTTTGTGGCCATCAAAGGGTGATTCCAACGCACAAATGTTTTTAGAGAGGTATCTTTAATATGCAAAGCACCTCTTCCTGATTTAAGTTTATGATAACTTTCCTTCATCTTTTCTATCTTGGTGGTGTCATCAATCATAATAAGCTGATTATACTCTCTGGTTACAGAAGATAGCCTTGTAAGCAAGACTTAACAAACTCAAGTCATGGTATACCCCGGTCACACAGGGTACAGTTTAGATCACAGCAGCAGGTGGAATTTGCACTCAGGGCAGGAGAATGAAAGCATGCTCTGGCACTATATATATATATATATATATATATATATATATATATATATATATATATATATATATTCCTGATCTCACATATACATTGCTGGTTAGGAAAAGTGTTTTAACAAGGAGATCAAGGAAGCAATATAGAATTAGTCTTGACATCTCCATGTATGTAGTTCTTCATGTGTTACAGGATCAGCATCATTTTGTGGGCCAGTGAAAAGCCACCTGTAACAATTTACAAAATTCAGGGACACAGCATAGGTGGGTAAATGTCAATGAAGAGAAAGAAAAGGAGGGTGGCATTCCTTGGTGGATTTAGGGTAGAGTCCTATGTCATATTCTCCTTTGTAGTCACAGTTATATGACCAAGGAAATTACCTCCTCCTCCTTGGCTTCCTTCCCCTTCCCTCCTCCTCCCCCTCCTCCTCCCCCTCCTCCTCCCCTCCTCCTCCCCCTCTTCCTTCCCCTCCTCTTCCCCCTCCTCCTCCCCTCCTCCTCCCCATCCTCCTCCCCCTCCTCCCCCTCCTCTTCCCCTTCTTCCCCCTCTTCTTCCCCCTCCTCTTCCCCCTCCCTCTCCTCCTCCTCCTCTTACCTCCCTCCTTCCCTCCTCTTCTTTCATGCTTCCTTTTATCCCTCATTCTTAAGTTTGTGAAAGATGAGCAGTGCTGGTTTTGATGTTTATTATTTATTTATTAATTCATTTGTGTTGTTGCCTATAAATGGCAGTTTATAAGTAAATGTGGTCTACAGATCGGAACAAAGCATTCTGAAAAGAAGAAATAAAAATGGCTAAGAAATATCTTTTAAAGTGTTCAAAATCCTTAGTAATCAGGAAAGTACAAAATTGAAACTACTTGGAGATTTCATCTCTCCCTGGCTAAGATGAAGTAAACAAGTAACAATAAAAGTTGGTAAGGATGTGGAAAGAAGATGTGTTCACTGTTGGCAGGGTTGTAGAAGAGTGCAGTTATTCTGGAATCAGTATAAAGAATCCTCAATAGGCTCTTAATAGATTTACCATTTGTCCCACTATACCAAAATTTGTCACATCCCCCGAGGGTTCTATACCATGCTACAGGGACCTACATAGCCATGTTCACTGATGCCGTATTCACAGGAGTCAGGAAATGGAAGCAGCTACATTTGCATCCACTGGTGAGTGGATAATAGAAGTGTGGTACATTTCAGCTATAACAAAAGATAAAACTGTGAAATTTTCAAGTAACTGGATGGAACTGGAAAATACTATACCGAGCAAAAGTAACGGACATGCAGGAAGACAAGAGTTGAGCAATCTCTCATGTTTGTGGACCCTAGCTCAGAATTTTTAGGTTGAGTATATAAAAGGAAATATTCACAGAAGCCAGGGACATAATACTCCCAGTGCAGGAGAAGGAGAGAAGGGGATACAGAGAGGAGGCTAGCATGATAAAGGTTCATGGAAGAGGGGAAGCGGGAAATGGGGAGCTTCACTGTCAGAGGGAGCAAAAGAGAATACCAAGGGTGTTTAGAAAAACCAGAAGGAAAACTGTTATTTTATCTAGCTCGAGAATACAGATTTTTTGGAACACATACCCTTCTTTGTTAATACACAATTTAACAACTTTAAGCTAATAATCTTTTATCGAACACTTTTTTAAGACTGCCGAAATAGGCCATCCCTGAGTGTTACGACCATTGAAAGGTTTTCTTGAGAAGGTAGAGTAAAAGCTGAGACATTGACTCAAGAAAACTGAGAAGTCGGGCCACTTATTTCACTGTATTTAAAGGTAAAAACAGTATATAAAGAGTTCATATATGCATCTAAGTTACATCAGATTTGGCTATTAACATGAACCCAAGCCCACCTCTGATTCTGGGATCATTGTTCTATACGACAGTTCTCGTGGGCTAGCTAGATTATCTTAGACAATGTATGTGCCAGGCAAGATGTAAAAATCAACTTTGAAAGACACCAGTATAAAAAATTTTAATTCTCCTTTTCTGTTCATGTACACTTGAGTCTGCTTCACCTCCCTTTGTTCAACTCCCCTGAGGGATGATTTTAAAGGGTTAATAGAGTTATAAACCATAGCTAGGTCTTGATCTCCTTCATCTATGAAAGTCCATCCAAGAACCTACTCAACTCTTCTGTTCATCTGTATAAATTAATCAAGCACATGTATTCTGTGTTGAGGATTTATGACTAAGGGCCAGGGAAAGTGCAAGATGTAATGTGCAGTCTTGGATTAATGTGGAACATGGAAAAAAGGAATAGATTATGCATCCTCATAGATGGGAAAATAAGACTTTTGATCAGCAAAGAAAATGCCTGGTTCCACGGTATTTTCCACCCAGTAATTCTGCCACTAAAATACTGTCACTTTTACTTGACAACTCAGGTTTCACAGTATACCACCGCAGGCATTTCATGTAACTTACCTCAGGTGACTTTTAGATGCCAGTTTCTATAGAGTATACTGAGTGCTTTACAGAGATCTTACAATATGTTACCATTTATACCATTTTTCTAATGTGGGACTCTGTGGAATCTCGTCCTGGGTAATAGGCTCAAGATTGCTGGTGTGAGGCGTCCTTCAGTTCTAATAGCAAATGACAATATTTAAACATTTAAGAGTCTGCATGCTGCATACAGTGTAAACACAGAAAAGAAAACTGGAAGGGAAGATATTAAAGCTAAGCTGGAGATGAAGGGTATAAAGGATTTTGTTTCATTTACTCTAAAATTAGAAGAAAAAGAAAAGCATTTGTGTGTGTGTGTGAATTTGCTTTTGATCTGCTACATAAGTATATGTGCAGATTGGGAATTCACAAGAGGAATTCATTTGCTCCAACTGGGTAGTTCAGTCACTGGATAATTCAAAAAAGTAGCATTGGCTTCCCTTTTATTTTATGATATTCAGCCCCCCCCCCAGTATAACCCCCCAGCAGGCTATTTGGTCATGATGATCCTGTGCATCTTCCTAAGCCAGGCTAGGTCATTCAAAACCATAGACATCAGGATACCTACTGGAAAAGTGTATCTTTCCCATGGAGCCTATGAAACTACTCCTCATATAGAAATATATACTGGTCTAGCAAATATATGTGGTTTTCCAACATTTTTTTTAAAAAAGGGTAGACAAATAGCCAATATGGAAATTGGATAAAAGAGCACAAAGAAGCAGCATTTTCTTGATGATATCTATCTCACTTTCATAGATAATACCTATGCCACTTGAGTTATCTCTTTGCCAATGGCATGATTGAAAATTGCTGTACAGACTTCCTTTTATATTGTTTGCCAATATTTCTCTCCACAGTAGTCTGCTAAATTTCCCGAGCATGCAATTAATTCATTAGCACTTTTGGCTTCTGTGTCTTCTAGAGTCTTCCAGAAAATACAGCATTACTGGAAGGAGGAATATTTTAAGCATCTGGGGAATTATTCTGTCAATTCAGTTTGTGATACAGAAGGTAGGCTGACAGCCAAAACCTTAGGGATAGCGCATAGGTAATGGAGGATAAAGAAAGTGAGATAGATATTATCAAGAAAATACTGCCTTACTTCCTGAGGTTTATGAGACTCACCTATACCAGTATTAGCAGTAAATATAATTTTAAAATGGCTAAAATTAGAACACTTTCTCAGTAAGAGATATTATCCCAAGTCTTTATGTCCTGATTTAGTTTGTATATTTATTGTTTCATTCCTCAATGTACTAATTTTTATGTATTCCATATAACATACTTCAATGAACGTACTATTTGGCATATTCTAGGTAAGGAAATTAAGGCAAAGAAGAGATAAAGTCACAGCCCAAAAGAGATAGAGCCAAAACTCAAATCTCTGCATTAGAGTTCTGGGGACTGGGATAGTACTACGTAATATTCCATCTTTCTAGAGAGTAGACAGTTGCTTTCCTGACACCTTCTAAAGAGTGGATTTTAGTGCTAAAATCCACTGTACTAAATTTCAGTACTAAAATCCAGTACCATCTGGATTTTAATACCAAAGCAAAGACCCCTTTGAATATGGCAAACATTTCTGAGGAAACTAGGAGATCTTAGGGAACTGTTCATTGATAAGGAAGCTTTCGTACAGTTGTGAATGAAAGCATTGACCATCTAATAAGGATTTTGCCTGGTTGTAGGCTACATTTCCAGGTCTGTCATGTACCAAAGCAAAGCTGTGCTGCAAAGTGCCAGGAAATGAAACACACATGAATTTTAATGTGAGTATCATTTGCCTGTTGTAGTTGATCATGAAAATCTGGTCATCCTGGGACATTCAGTGCTTATCTAGACTGGTAAAGCCAAATTAGTGACTTTGTAACTGGCTCTGCATCTTCAATAGGAATGAGCAGCATCACCATTGTCTATTCTTACTAGCACTCAGATATGATGTGATTTAGAATGCTCAGGTCTTCTGGCATTTTAAAATGAGCATTCCTTTTGGGAATAACTATATAATCACAAGGAGGTCAACTAGGTGATATTATATATAACTATTTCTTTAAATAAAGGGAAAAGTAAATCGCAGAAAGATGGGCTGATTTACCTAAGATTACAAACCTTTAGTGAAGACAGCAGATCTGAATCCCAAAACAATGTCACTGGGGTAACATAATTAGTGGGTTTGTTTTGGGTTGTGAATTGGAGATGTCTAGAAACCAAACAGTAAGGATGATTATGTTATGAGCTTTCACATCTGGCCATGCTGGGATAATAGGGAACAAATTTATATACCAACAAAATGATCATGGTATGATCAGTTTGTTTTAAACTGAGGACTTAACGCAAAGCTAATTACATTACAGTGTTAGCTACATTTCAGCAGACTATAAAACAATAGCATGAAATACCATAGAAATGAAATGGAAATTGTGACAGTTAGCTTTGTCAACTTGACACAATGTAGAATCACATGAGAAGAGAGCCCCAGTGAAGAACTGTTGACATAGCTGCATATGAACATGTCTCTGGGGGATTGTGTTGGCTTAATTAATGTGTGAAGACATAGCCCATTGTGGGTGGCATCATTCCCTAGACAAGTGGTCCCATTCAAAAGCAGAAAAATCAAGTTAAGCACAAGCAAAAACAAGCAGTACACGTGTATTTGTTTCTCTATGCTCTTGACTGTAAGTATGATGTGACCAGCTTCAAGTTCCTGCCTTGTCTTCCCTGAAGTGATAGGATGTAGCCTGAATTTGCAGGCAGAATAAATTCTTCTTCCCCTAAAATACTTTTATAAAAATATTTATCATAGCAACAGAAGCATTCTGCCTTACTTTTCTTTATACCATGTAAAGTATTGTATTACTACTTAAAGTAGATAATAACATATTCTAAACCATTGCACTATTAAACTAATATTGCAACTCTTTAAAGCTATTCTGCTAAGAAGTCAACAATGAAGTTAAAAATGAACCTATTTAAAAATGTTCAATAAATTTATAGGAAGACAAGAAAATAGGAAGGAAATTAATAATAAATACAAAAAATAAAAAATAAATATCAACAAAGTATACCTAATCAAAATATCAATAATAACATACATTCTTAACAGTTAGATATTCTAATTAAAAGTCAGAAATTAATTCAATAAATATGTCAAAACCCAGTCATATAAGCCCTTAAATTTTACTTTAAATATAAAATACAGAGAAAGAATAGAAGAAATTATTTGCAAATAGTATATTTCAAAGGGATTTTATTGAGACAAACATGTGTTCTATCATAAGATGAAAGATTTGTTGATTCATTAAATGACAGAGATGCATGTTCATCTAGACAGAACTGAAAGAAGTTGAAAATCTATAATTGCAATTCAATATTTCAATATATCTACATCAATATTTGGTAGAAAAAAGAGAACTAAACTGGTAGCAATCTTGAATGCAAAAACAATGCTAAACCATATAACAGTTACAGTTAACAGAGAAAACAACAACCTATATATTCATTTCAAATGCAGGTAGAAAACTTACTGAAGCATCAAGGAAACTAATATTCCTTTTACACACAGATGCAGAAATGTTTACATATTACAGACTGAATCCGATAATATAAAAAAGAATGTTGGCTATAACATGGTCCAATAATGTGTCTCAAAAATGAAAGATTAGCTCAATATTCACAAGTTAAGCAATGTCATTTACTATTTTAAAATTAAAAGAAATTTGCACATTTAATGGATGTGTAAAATAATTTGGTAAAATATGAAGAATATCATAATAGTACTCATGAAACTAGAAATATAGAATGACTCTCAGTCTGATAAAAAAGTCCATGCGCACACACATGAGTGGACATGTTACAGCCTGTGTGTAGTTATCACAGAACAATTTCTCAGGGTTCCAGCCTGGACTACCTTGTTTTTCGGCTGTGCCTTTCTTGTTTCTTCTTGTGTGCTGTGAATGCCAGGCTAGCTCTCCGAGTTGATTTCAAAACTCATTTTACTTTAGCCATCAAAGACACATAGTGTGGTTTAAAAATATGTGTTCAAATAAACAGAATGAATAAAATACATAGTAGAAATAGACCACAGTGCAGGCACATGCACGTGCACACACACACACACACACACACACACACTTGCACACACATGCACATATGCATTCACACACACACACACACACACACACACAGGGTAAAGTGATTTTCAATAATGATGCAGAAATAGCTCAGTTGAGAAACCACAATAGAGCTGAGGTCATCCAGCTGAGAAACAAGTTTGCTAATAATCATTTCTTGGATAACTTCAAACACAGGGTAAACACAACCTGGACTTTTGTTTTACAGTACACATAAAATATAACTAAAATGGTAACAGACCTACAAATTTAATACCATCCCCAGAGAAACTTCTAGAATCAAATCAACATGAAAACCTCCTGACAATGAGTCAGTTTTTTTTTAAACTGCTTTTGAAGAAGGCCAAATGGTAGTTAAGAGCACTGTCTGTTCTTTCAAAGGCCCCGAGTTCAATCCCCAGCCATCACATGGTGGCTCACAACCATGTATAATAGGATCTGATGCCCTCTTCTGGCATGCAGGTGAACATCCAGATAGAGCACTCATATACATAAAATAAATAAATCTTTAAAAAAAAAAAAGAAAGAAGTTAAAAATCCATACAGTAAGAGGAAAAACACGGAACATAAATCTATTAAATGAGTTTCATCTAGAAGAGCAGTGTACAGCTTAATACCAAAGAAACAACCTCTTATTTAAAACAAAACAGTTTTTAACAGAAACCCAGCAAAGATGTCCATATGAAAAATACATTTTAGTAAAATAGAAAGACAATTAATCATTAACAAATATAAATTAAAATCTTGTTACTTTTGAAAATTGTTACTTACACTAACATAGCTAAAGTATAAAAAGCTGAAATTGCCAAGTCTTTAAGGACGCTAGGGCAACTGGACTGTTGGACCCCGACCACAGGCATAGGTTTTCCACACCCCTCTGGAGTGTAGTTTGGACACCTCTTACAGAGACAAACAAGCTTGCTTTGTGACCCTTCAGTTCCTCTTCAATGTGTATTTATCTAAGAGAAAGGCAAACACATGTTCACAAAGACCTGTGAGCAGGTGCTCCTAACAAACGTCCTCCTAAAATAAAACAAATATGACTTCCTGTCATCTGATACATGGACAGATCACACATAAGCAGTTCTATAGCAGATTCTACTCATCAGCATGAACAGATAGCTACCTAAAATAATTCAGAAAATTCTCAGAAAAAAGTAGCTAAGAAAAGTCAATCAAAGACTATATATTTATTCTATGAATTCATTTTGCAATAATCCAAGAAAATGGAACCTGTAATAACTGAAAGTCAGTCAGAGGGTTCCTTGTATCAGAGGACTGGGGAATGGAAGGCCTACCAAAAACTAATCAGAAATTTGGGTGGTATAGAAATTGTATCTGTAGAGGGCCACAGAGATGTGTCTGTGGTTAAAGGTCTCACTGCGGACCCTGGTCTTGTTCTCGGTAGACAGCTTACAACAGTCTGTAAGTCCAGCTTCAGAAGTTCTCACATGGCCTCCTGGTCTCTATAGGCACCTGCATCCTTATGTGATGCTCACATGCAGAAACATATGAAATCAAACATAAAGTAAATATAAAAACATGAGTAGGGATTAAATCCAGTCTCTTCCGCTGACTGGCCAGCCCTTTGCATCTCTCCTAGCCATGGACACGGGCTTGTGCAGTGTCATGGTTAATTTTAAGAGTTGAATTAAATTGACAGTATATTTTATAAAAATGGACTTTACTTTTATCTGTGACAAGATGAAGTTAACAGATCAGCAAATCACTGATTGAAGAGACAGAAAGAAAATAACATCTGAAAATAAAATCTCTAGCTGCTGCTTCCTGTTATTTAGTTTAAAACATTATTATGAAAGAAGTATGAAAAAGCTTTGGCTTCCTAGAAACTCACTAAGAGACAGGGAAAAGTAAGGAAAGGAAACCAGATTCAAATGGTGACAAACTATGAGCCATTCAAAACCATCAGAATTGAGCTCGAGGCCAGCCTGGTCTACAGAGTGAGGTCCAGGACAGCCAGGGCTACACAGAGAAACCCTGTCTTGAAAAACAAAGAAACAAACAAACAAACAAACAAAAAAAAAAAAAAACCAAAAAAACCCCCAAAAAACCCCGACATAATTGTTGTTTCTCGCTAATTACAAAATCTAAAATAAAATTTATGTATCATTTTCAAATTTTTTCATTTAAAAGGATTTTCCCCTCCCTTTCTGTGTAAATGCAGATCATACTCATTTCTGTGCACCTTTAAATTGATTTTATTGCTACATCAAAGCACCTTCAGCCTGTTGTCCTTATGGAGGGCTATGGAAGAAATTCTTTAGGTGCTGTATCCTTCAATCCATCTGGCTGGCTGGCTGGCTGGCTGGCTGGCTACAGAGGAAGCAGGCTCAGCACAGTGGGTCTCCACATTACTACAGGGACTTCACAGACCCATTAACAAGCATTTAAGCAGTGGAAAAGTCGACATCAAACAGCTGCTTGCTGCGTCCTTGTGCAGCTCGGGACCCAAGGTTCCTTAGAAAGATCTTCTTGTGGCCACAGCCTCTTTGCTCTTTTGGCCTGTCTCCAGCCTTCATCTTGTCTCCCTGCCAAAGCATTCTCTGCATTTCTACCTCAGCAATGGCTCTTGGCAGAGCAAGGGGCAGGAGGGCTGTGCCGCGTGCTTGACTTTCATGTCTCCTCCTGCGAGGGAATGTTATCCCCCCAAAAAAAAACCTTCGAAGAATGAATAACAACATTGTTCCCATATACACAGAGTTACTATTTCCCAATGTGTAGAAAAGTAGTATTTTTAATTCCATATGCAAGAACCTGTTCTAAGCCACAATATTAACCACCACAGGTCAACAAGCATGGCTCTCTATACAAATCCTTTCTATTGCTGAGCTAAAGACTGTGAGCAAGAACAGCATGGGGAAGAAAGGGATATTTCATCTTACCTGTTGGCTACCAGTCTTCATGAAGGAAAGTCAGGGCAGGATGTCAAGGAAGGAAGGCACCTTGATTCAGGAATTAATGCAGAGGACATGGAGGGAGGCTGCATGTTGACTTTCTATCCCTGCTTCCTGGTTGTGCTCAGTCTATATTCATACGAGGCACAGGCTCACCTGTTCTAGGTGGCACCACCCAGTATGGGCTGACTCCTCCTCTATCAAACATTAATTAAGAAAATGCCCTAACAGTCTTGTCTACCTCTTATGAAAGCACTTTCTCAATTGAGATGCATTCTTCCCAGAAGACCTGAGCTCATGTCAATTTAAGAATGACAAAAAATAAATTAACCAGAATACACAAAGACAGATCTTACCTAGAAAAATAGCAGTTACCCTTTTAGTGAGTACCTTTTGAAGGCCAACAATGAACGTTGTATCATTTAATCTTTTCAGAGAATCAGAAAAGTAGGTATTATTATTATTATTATTATTATTATTATTATTCCCACTTTATTTATAAACTGACCAGGACTGAAAGAAAATAGGGAAATTCAAAAAGTGGTCAAGAATTGAACCTAAGAGCCTTCGTAAACCTCTTTATCACTTCTCTCCACATCCTAAAGATTAATATGAATTTCCCAAAAGGACAGTGGGAACAAGTTGAACCTAGAGGAGGATTTGAGCAGGGGTCCTCACTTATAACTCTTTATCTTGTGTCCTGTATCCTAATCATGGCACCGAGTGTCAAGAACCTAAGGTAGCAAGCCTGGACATGATGTCAAGAGAAGTTTTCCCTGCCTCAGCTCTCCTCTCTCCCAAAAGTCTTATTCAACAAGCAACTTCCATATCCTGCCATGCTGCCCACCATCACAGTTCACAGTAACATTTTATATAAGTATGTCCTTCATGCACAGTTTTCTTTTGAAAATTGATTGGAAGTAAGTAGGTAGGCTGGGCAGCAAAGAGAAATAACTAAAGAGGAAAGGTTGTATGTGGGTGGATGGGAAGTCAATGGGGAGAAACAGGAATCAGGACTATATCTGTATGCTCTTGGGAAAAAATGACTAAGTAAAATAACTGTGATCATTTGAAGCAGCCAGCCATTGTGTGCTTGGTAAGAAGGGCAAGATGATTTTACTTTTTCTCCCACTCAAAGACATTTTAAAGCAATCCAAGTATTTGCTTTCCCCAGAAGGAAGTGAGATGGTAAAGAGATGTTATCTTCACAAAGAATTTGGATAGGATTCGAGCATACTTCTTCTTCTTCTTCTTCTTCTTCTTCTTCTTCTTCTTCTTCTTCTTCTTCTTCTTCTTCTTCTTCTTCTTCATCTTCCTCCTCCTCCTCCTCCTCCTCCTCCTTCTTCTTCTTATAAGTAAGGGGGTGGTAGACTCTAAAGGAGTCAGTCTTGTTTGACTCCTTGAAGATATAGCATTAACAGAGAAGATAGGATATAAAATGAAAAGCTGGTTCACCTTGGATGCAATGCCAGAATCTTATTTTTGCTGACCCCTGAGCTTGGTAAACAGAGCAATAAACTACAGCGTCCTCCCAGCAGTGAGCTGTTTGTAGTGAAGAAACCATTTTCTCTTTACTATAGAACACCAGTGCTTGTGTGTGTGGCTTATGTAAAGATGCTCAGCTGACAGACTCTTCAAAGATCTTTTTGCTTGGTAACAACTTTGTGCCCTTTACCACATGAAAAACCTTTAAGGAACTCTAAAACTCATTTCAAGGAAAAGGAAGTAATGAAGGCATACTTGCTTCCTAAGGCTGCTGGAAGAAAGTCTCACAAAGCAAATGGCTTACAGCAGCAGATAGCTACAACGTCACAGCTCAGAGCCCAGAAGCTCAGAATCAACTGTCAGCAGCATCCAGAATAATGCTACAGGGGACCATTTCACTGCCTTCTCCCAGATTCTGGACAAAGGTGTCATGTTGGTTAGTTTTTAATGTCAACTTGATACAAGCTAGAGCCATTTGGAAAAATAGATTCTCAATTAAGAAAATGCTTCTGTAGGAAAGACCTCTAGGCAAGTCTATTAGGCATATTTCTTTTCTTTTTTTTTTTAAGTTGGAATTTTCAAAAATTTCCCAACATAATTTTTGCCATTAACATATTTATTTGTTCACTTTAAGATCAACCAATGCCCCCCCTCTCCACCCAGTTCCTCCTCACATGACTCTTCCCCTCCACCAACTCCCCTTCAACTCTGAGAGGGGCAGTCCCCACATGGGTAGCAGCCTACTCTGGGACCTTAAGTCTCTATAGGACTAGACATATCATTCCTCGCTGAGGCCAGGCTAGGAAGCTCAGTAGGGGAACAGAATCCATAATCAGAAAACAGTCAGGGTACACCCCACTCTAGTTGTTGGGGGACCCGCACGGGGACCAAGCTGTACATCTGCTATGTATGGGGGGGAGGCTATTCCAGCCCTTGTATGCTCTTTGGTTGGTGGTTTAGTTTCTGGGAGGCCCTAGGAGTCCAGGTTAGTTGACTCTATTGGTCTTTTTGTGGAGTCCCTATCCTCTCTGGGTCCCTCAATTCTTCTCTCAACTCTTCCATGAGAGTTCCTAGGCTCCCTCTGTTATTTGGCTATGAGTCTCTGCAAGTGTTTCAGTCACCTGCTGAGTGGAGGCTTTCACAAAGGCAGTTATGCTAGGCTCCTGTCTGTGAATCTACTGCAGACAGATACAAACATAGCCTGAGGCTCCAAGGTAGTTGAAGGAGGAAAGCAGGCCAGCAATGTGTCCCTATTGATCCTCTGAGGACAGCTTGGCACATTCTTTCCCAAACTGGCAGGGTTGCTACTGCATTGATTTCTGTGTGTCCCTGTGAATTCACTAACAGTGCAGACACAATGGTAATTGTTTCTCCCATCTTCACCTACATCTCCATAGAGACACAGCTGACTGGCAGACATTTTTCTGATCAGTGTGGGAGGGCCCAGAGAGCTGTAGGTGGTACCAGCCCTTGGCAGGTGGTCCTGAACTATAGAAGAGAGCAGGCTGAGCTATGAGTGAGCTAGCCAGCAGGCAGCACTCCCCCATAGTCTCTGCCTTCAGTTCTTGCCCTAACTTCCTTCCATGATGAAGTATATACTGTGAGCTGAAGTAAACCCTTTTCATCATGGCATCTTATCACAGTAATAGAAATCCTAAGATAGTTGCCAATTTTGGCAGTTTATGTGTTCAAACCATCTCGGTCCATCCTCTGCCTTTGTTATCACATGACATCTCATGCCTCTGTGTTGACATGTTATTTTCTTCTTATTAAAGACACTGGCGAGATTTGATTCGGGGTCATCCAAATGATTACATTTTAATTGTATCTCTAAAAGACTTGATATTCAAGTGAGGTTTTATTTACATGTGCTAGAGTACTAATGCACCAGACTTTGTGTGTAGTCTGGGAGATCTGAGCTCAAGCCCTCATGCTTGCCTAGTAAGCACTTAATCTACTGAGCAATCTCTAATGTCTATAATGTTTTCTATGCCTTTCTTAGTAGCAATTAGCCATTAACCATGATAAATGTTACTAAACTTAATGGTAAAAATTGGATTGTCAGAACCAAAGGGTGATTTAGAGACCACACCCCAGGAGACAGGGATGTCCACAGCTAAACTTTCTTTGCTTTCCTCTTTTTCTCTCTCAAATTTCAACTTCACTCTTCCCCCTTCCTAACATCCTGACTCTTGTTTTAGAACAATATGTGTTTCTTTTACTCACAGAAATATTCTTGTACAGAGTGTCAATGAAGAATTTCTTTTCTTTTCTTTTCTTTTTTTTTAGTGTCAGCTCGTCTTTGTTTTTTTTTTAATTTTATTAAATTTTTACATTTCAAATATTTCCCCTTTTCTGGTCCCCCACTCCCCAAAAGTCACATGAGCCCCCTTCTCTCCCCCTGTTCTCCCATCCACCCCTTCCCACTTCCCTGTTCTGGTTTTGCCTTATACTGCTACACTGAGTCTTTCCAGAACCATGGGCCACTCCTCCTATCTTCTTGTACCTCATTTGAAGTGTGGATTATGTTTTGGGTATTTCAGTTTTCCAGGCTAATATCCACTTATTAGTGAGTTCATACCATGATTGATCTTTTGAGACTGGGTTACCTCACTTAGTATGATGTTCTCAAGCTCCATCCATTTGCCTAAGAATTTCATGAATTCATTGTTTCTAATGGCTGAATAGTACTCCATTGTGCATATATACCACATTTTTTGCATCCATTCTTCCGTTGAGGGATACCTGGGTTCTTTCCAGCTTCTGGCTATTATAAATAGGGCTGCTATGAACATAGTGGAGCATATATACTTATTACATGCTGGGGAATCCTCTAGGTATATGCCCAGGAGTGGTATAGTAGGATCTTTTGGAAGTGACGTGCCCAGTTTTCTGAGGAACCTCCAGACTGATTTCTAGAGTGGTTGTACCAATTTGCAACCCCATCAGCAATGGAGGAGTATTCCTCTTTCTCCACATCCTTGCCAACACCTGTTATCACCTGCGTTTTTAATCTTAGCCATTCTGACTGGTGTAAGGTGAAATCTCAGGGTTGTTTTGATTTGCATTTTCCTGATGACTAATGAAGTTGAGCATTTTTTAAGATATTTCTCCCCCATCCGAAGTTCTTCAGGTGACAATTCTTTGTTTAACTCTATACCCCATTTTTAATAGGGTTATTTGGTTTTCTGGGGTCTAACTTCTTTAGTTCTTTGTATATATTAGATATTAGCCCTCTATCTGATATAGGGTTGGTGAAGATCTTTTCCCAGTTTGTTGGTTGCAGATTTGTCCTTTTGATGGTGTCCTTTGCTTTACAGAAACTTTGTAATTTTGTGAGGTCCCATTTGTCAATTCTTGATCTTAGAGCATACGCTACTGATGTTCTGTTCAGGAACTTTCCCCCTGTACCGATATCCTAAAGGGTCTTCCCCAGTTTCTTTTCTATTAGCTCAATGAAGAATTTCTTATAACTCGGAGCTTACATCCGAATGAGATAAAAGTGTGATTATAATGAAACAAGTCACCTGTGCACATAGAAAACAATTTGCTAGGAACATCAGTGTCAGAGGTCTCGGTGACCTCTCAGTACCACCTTTGTTCCGGACTATGGTTATTACACTGGATTAAACAGACAGAAGATTTGGAGACCGACACTAGTTTAAGTGCTAGTGGATAAATGAATTCTTTGACAAAGTTTTTCAGCCTCTCTACCCTTGCTCAGCCTCACTTTTCTCACTTGTGAAGGATATTAGTGACACCTACTTTATATAATTATAAAAATTAAGTGAGAGGAATTATCCATAGCCTAATAATAGTATTAGTAATAGGTGATGGTGGCTGTCATTTTAGGTGTAGAAGGAGTAATTGATGTGATAATTATACCATGCTTATGTTATGTTTGTCATAACTCTGAAAAAAATATGGGAAATGATCTAAAAGAAAAAAAAACAAAGTTTATCTTGGCTTATGGTTCATTGAGGAGCGAACTATTTATGCCATGCTATATAAGAGGGAAAAGGGAAAGAGAGGAAGGAACTGGAATCACAACTCCAGTGACTTACTCCCTTTAATGGGGTCCTACTTCCAATATTTCCACATATTCACATGTATACTTTCATATCTCCACCAGCAGCTGGAGGCCACACCTTCAATGAATGAACTTTTGGGAAATATTTAAGATACAAGCAATAGTAATGTTGGGATTAAAGGCATGTACCATCACCACCTGCCTACAAAACCCTCTCTTAAAGGAAAAGAAGAGGACAATTTTTTTTCACCAAGATATGAATAGACATTTTACAAAATAAATATGTTATCAATGACTTGCAAAAATATAACATTGTCAATCTCAATATGTATGTCAGAATAACCACCAGCACAGTACAAGGAAAAATGATGTCAAAGACACTTACGACTTGTTATGCAACAATTGTTGCCCATTGCTAATTGGCCAATGCACTCTTTGTAATTGGCCTTTTCAATGCCTTTCTTATAGATCAGTACACAATACATTTATCAATGTATGCTTAGTGTTATAAAATTTTGGCATTCTGATGCATACACTAATCTTCTGAGTTGAATTCTGAGTTGAGCAATTAGTTTTGTATAAGAATATAAACATAAATTTCTGACTCTTCAGATTAGATAATTTCAACATGGACAACTCCAAGCTCACTAAGCAGATGCCTGAGCATTTCGCAAACTTCACTGTAAGCTAATTCTCTGTCCTTATACGTCAAATACAATACAAGTCCCACTTAGACTGTGATGTGTCACTTTCCTTCTCCTCCAGGACATACTCTCTCCCTCTCCTTTTGCCAAAGTGGTTTTCCTCTAGTTTTGCCATTTCTCTCCATAAATACTGTGAGCCTTCTCAAAGTCTACCAACTCATTGGTTTTTTTTTTCACTTTCATTAATATTCATTAATATTTCCATTGCAAATCTTCTCTAAGGGGTAATATGTGCTAAATATGGTGGATCAAACAACCATTAAAAACAACATCCTTTAAACATAAGTTCACTGATTAAGTAGCAGCCTTATTTATAATAGCCAGAAGCTGGAAAGAACCCAGATGCCCCTCAAAGGAAGAATGGATACAGAAAATGTTGTATATTTGCACAATGGAATACTACTCAGCAATTAGAAACAATGAATTCACAAAATTTTTAGGCAAATAGTTTGATCTGGAAAATATCATCCTAAGTGAGGTAACCCAATCACAAAAGAATACACATGGAATACAGTCTCTGATAAGTGGATATTAATTAGCCCAGAAGTTCTGAATACCCAAGGCACAAATAGCATAACAAATGACTCCCATGAAGAAGTATGGAGAGGGTCCTGATCCTGGAAAGGATTGATCTAGCGTTAGAGGGGAGTACCAGGACAGAGAAAAAGGAGGGAGGTGATTGGGAATGGGTGGAGAGAAGAAGGTTTATGAGACATATGGGGAGGTGGGATCTGGGAAAGGGAAAATCATTTGGAATGTAAACAAAGAATATAGAAAATAAAAGTATATATTAAAAAAAACTAATACTGCCAACTACTCCCAACTACTCACTTGAGTGCCAAAACACAAAATTGAAATTTCTAAGTGGCATTAAAATCAGAAGAGCTCACAGAGATGAAAAATTGACAAAACAGGATGCCCCAGTCGGCTGCAGGTGTGAGGCACTGACCAAGTCAGAAGACTTAAATGGTTGAGCTTTGTCCACAGGGACTGGATGGAGCTGAATGCACATGAACACTAAGCCTTGGAAGATGAAGGTGGACACACCAAGTGAAAACCAGTGTCCTGTAGAGGACAACTGACAGGCACATTAAAGCAACAAGTCCCAAGCAAACATAGCTAGAGAAGAATAGTAGAAGATAATCTCTGAAAGAATTGCTGTTTGTTTGTTTGTTTAATTTCCAGAGGTAAGAACTTATGAAGTACATAAGCTGTGAAGAAAGGGATGTAGTTATAAAATACAGATGTTACATACATAAAATATTATTAAAAAAAAAGAAAGAAAAGAAGAGCAGATAGTGAGGAGATGGTGCACTTAGGTTTGTTAAACAGAATTGAACTGGAACATAAAATTAAGAGTGTCTCCCATGACATTACAAAGGTAAAGAATGAAAAAAGTAAGAGCAGAAAACAGAGGTGAAGAACAACTAGTGGTTTTGATCTGTCCTGAAGGAAGGGACAGTGGAAAACGCAGGAAAGGCGATAGTGGAATAGCACTGACTGAAAGGGCTACGGGCAGAGCGGGAGATCTGGTTCTCTTGGATTTAACATCCAAGAGAAATTGGATGAAGCATTTACATTTTTAAGGCAACACATCAAAGCAAGCTCTAAGCCAGGCATGGTAATTTAAGCTTACAATTCTGGCCAGAACTTGAGAGGCTTGACTAAGAAGACTTTAATTCTAACCTAGGCCACTCAGTGTTGTTTATATATAGGTGGATGAGTAGATAGATAGATAGATAGATAGATAGATAGATAGATAGATAGATAGATAATACATACATACATGCATACATACATACATACATACATACATACATACATACATGCATAGAAAAAACCCACAAAAACAAGCTAGCATGGAGTTGTGGCTCTGTGACACAATACTTATTGCCATCCAAAAGCCATCCCTCCATACAAACAAACAAAATAAGCAAAAAACAAAACAAAACAAAACAAAACATGTGCTCCATTGGTTTGGGGTAAAATTGCATATCATCAGATTAAAAAAAAACTTTGAAAAGGCTACAAGGAAAAAAAGCAACCTATATAACAGAACAGATAGCAGAACTGTGAAAGCCACAGTGGACTCTTAAAGGAATGATGCTAAATGAAAATAACTGCTAATTATTTCCTATAAAACATAAACTATAAAGCTGAAATTTTTATATCCAGTGAACTGCAAATCAATAAGCCCCTTTTTAAAAAGCCATCTAGAAAGTTTAGCAGCCACTGACTCCTTAAAATCAAACTTCTAAAGATATCTTATGGCACAATCAGATGTGATCAAATTATCTGGCAACATAGAAATGACTATGATTTGGATAATAATTGGGGCTTTAAATAACTGTGTTGGTTACTCTTTTCATCGGTGTGATCCAATATCTAATAAAAAAAACAAAAAACAGAGTAAGTGTTCAAGGCGTGTTTGGGCTCAGAGTTATAGAGTAGAGCATATGGAAGGCAGTAAGAGAAGAAAGCTTGCTCATGTTCCGTGGGTCAGGAAGTCACCAAGGGAGAATTGTGATACACAACTGGGCTTCTCTTCTTCCAGTTTTTATTCAGCCCAGGTGCTCAGTCTGTGAGATAGTACTGCCTAAATTCAGGGGACATCTTCATCTAATTCTCTCTGGAAATCAGACAGATGGAAATCAGTGCCTCATGAGAGCCCAAGATATTTCATAATTTAATTCCATCAACCTTGAAATTAACCATCACAATAACTAGTAATAATATAGATAAGAAGATAGTACTGATATGAGGATATTTTTCATAGCAGCCACGTTTCTGCACATCTTATAAACAGATGTAGGCACTACCTTATAGACTATCCACCTCTAGGAAAAAGGGAAGTTTTCTTATATTGTTGAAAACAAAACTCATTTTCCCAAGCAGAGAGAGCCAACAGTCTTCTAGAGCTGTGATAAAATACTTTGAATAGTACAGGTAAGGGCAAAGGGTTTATTCTGGTTCACTGTTTGGGGAAATCAAGGCAAAATGAACTGCGGACTACCTAGTATTCTGTTTACTCCCTCTATTTGATACAGCCACATATCCCATGCCCAGAAAATAATCCTGCCAGAATGTTTTCCCACATCAATCAATTTTAAAAAGATAATCCCAGAGTCTAACATAACCTGAATAATCTCTTATAGTGTGCCCCCAAATCAATTTTTTAATTGGATCCATGTCCAGTCAGCTGACAAACAAGACAAAAAACATTAACCCTTGATGTCCATTTTAAGGGGTTCAGAATCTCTCAGTACAACGTCTTTCCAGGAAAGTACCAACTTGAATTTTCACACGCCATCAAGACATCTCAGTGTCACTCTTTTAAAAATTGAGCTCCAGGAAGTAAGAAAGGAAATGCAAGCCCCTGTCACCATTATTATTACAATGAACAAAAATCCCCATTCTTCATCCTGGTTGTGGGAAGAGTTATTCATTAAGTTTAGCTGTCATAGACAAATATAAATATAAGCTTCCGGTTAAAATACTGAAGTTGAGTTTGTAGCATTGAAGTTGATAGTTTGTTACAACTGATTGTTAAAATTTTAATTGATAGTTTCAAAATAAGGAAAGCATGGGGAAACAAAATGCTATAATAAATAGAAAAATGTGAGACCAGATTGGCAAAATTATTTAAAATATACTAACAGTATAATGGAACATGGAGATGTAGCTATTATCTACACAGAGCTTTCATTCCATTTCAGCCTCTTTGGCACAAGAAGGTACAACCAATGCTATCAAATGACAAAGGTAAACACCGAGCCCTTCACAAGCCCTTTAACTAAATGGTGGGCTACCTGCAAGATGTCAGGGAAATGATAACAAAAAGCTTTTGGAAGTAACCAACTAACAACTTATTTGACTTAAGGACCACTCCGTGAGATGGAAACTGTACCTGACACTGCTTTAGAAATCCAGAACCAGAGGCTCAATGGCTTAGGGACCTAGAGTAAAACCAAATACTACTGCTCTAAAAAAAGAAAAAAATGCAACAATAAAATGACTCCTAATGACCTCCCCCATCCTTATAGGTCAGTGCCTTGCTCAGCCATTATCAGAGAAGCTTCCTCCTGCAGCAGAGGGGACACATTCAGAGACGCACTGCCACACTTTACATTGAAAATGAGACCCTGGAACACTGAAGTCTACATGGGATGTCTCCATCAAATCCTTCCCCTCAGAGTTCAGAGGAGTGCATGGAAAAGGAGGTAGAAAGAATAGAAGAGCCAGGGGGGATGGGGGACACCAGGAGAGCAAGGCTTGGTAAACCCACTGAGCAAGCTCATGTCAGCTCTCAGAGCCTGAAGCAGCCTGCAAAGACAACACCAGGTCCTCTGCATTTACAAGATGGCGACTTCCAGCTTAGTGTTTATGGGTTTCCTGAAGAGTGGGTCTGACTCTGTGTCTTCTCTTGGGCCTTTTCCTTCTGTTAGTTGTCTCATCTAACGTCAATGTAACAGCAAAATAAATGTTTGCTTTATCTTACTGTGTTTTATTTTGTTATATTCTTAAAAATAAACCTAGCCACTAAGGGACAGATCAACAACGGAACTGTTACTTATACCTGCTGGGAAAGGGAACATCTGTTTTCTCCAATAGAGACACTGAGTGTATCAACCACTCCAGGGCGGTGTCATGCTCAGGAGTAGTTGACCTACATATGATGGAGGACACAGGTTTTTCCTGGTGTGCTTTTATTTAGTTACAGTTTGGAGGTACAACTATGTGTATGTGTGTGTTTGTGTGTGTGTTTGTGTGTGTGTGTGTGTGAGTGAGTTTCTTTGGGATGTTTGGTTTTCTAGGTTTGGGATTTTTGATGCTTCACTGCTGTATTAGGATTTTGTTTTGCTGTTTTGTGTTTTGAGAAAGAACAAATTGGGTGTGTAGTAGGGATGGGGAGAGGATCTGGAAGGACTTGGGGGAGGGGAAATATGATCAAAATATGTTTAAATTTAAAACATTGTTTAAAATCATTAAAATAGTAAAAAAAGAAAAATTAAAGAAATGTTCTCCCTCTAGGCAAGTATTTAGCCATGAAGAATTTTGCTACAGTTAAATCTTGACCCTAAGAAGGTAAGGCCAGAATTCTTTCTTGAGGGCACCCTGTGCACCCACCTGCCAGAAGTCATAAAAGGGGGGATCAAGCGAGGAGAATGACACCATAGACGCTCACAGGTCAGACAAAGTTCCAGTCACACTACCGGAGCTCGCGGGTTAGATCAGATCAGGCAGTCACTTCACAGATGCTCTTAGGCATCTTGGATGAGATGTCTGAAGTCGTGTTTAGGGCTATCAAGGCGGCTTCAGGAAGAAAAGCCATTTGCCACACAATACTAACGACCTGGTATCATGATAAAGGAGAAGGATAGAACTAGCACCCAAAAATTGTCCTCTACCCTCCACACAGATGTTGAGGCAAAGTCACACACACATAAACACACACACACACACACACACATGTACACACACACACACACACAAACACATTCATGCATTTATACACAAAATATACTCTCACATACACATGTGAACACACACACATGCACACACAAATAAGTTTTAGGTTTTGGATTCTTTAGATTGAGTTGCGTTCACTTAATTGTATATATTTCACATGTTATTTGTATTATTATTGTTGTTGTTGTTGTTGTTGTTGATCATTTCATTTGTTTACATTTCAAATGTTATCCCCTTTCCCAATCTCCCCTCCACGAATCCCGCACCCCTCCACATTGACTCTAAGAGGGTACCCACTCACCCACCCACCCACTCCAGCCTCACACCTCTAGCATCCTTCCTTCTCTGGGGGACCAAGCACCCCTCCTCTCACTGATGCCTGATAATGCCATCCTCTGCAACATATGTAGCGGGAGCCATGGACTGGCCCATGTCTACTCTTTGGTTGGTGGTTTAGTCCCCGGGAGGTCTGGTTAATTGATGCTGTTATTCTACCCATGGGGTTGCAATCCCCTTCAGCTCCTTTAGCCCTTCCCCTAACACTTCCATTGGGATCCCCAGGCTCAGTCCAATGGTTGGATGTGAGCATCTGCATATGTCTTAGCCAAGTACTGACAGAGCCTCTCAGAAGATAGCCAGACCAGGCTCCTGTCTGCAAGCACCTTCTTGGCATCAGCAATAGTGTCAGGGTTTGGTATCTGAGGATGGGATGGGTCACAGTCTCTGGATGGCCTTTGCTTCAGCCTCTGCTCCAGTGTTGTCCTTGCATTTTCTTTAGACAGGGACAATTCTGGGTTAAAAATGTTTAAATGGGTGGGTGACACCACTCCTCCACTGGGGGCCGTGTCTATCTACTGGAGGTGGTCTCTTCAGGTTCTATCTCCCTGGGTATTTCAAAAGTGACAAGACATGTTTAAGTCTGGAATCAGAAACAAGCATTTATCAGGAAATTATTTGCAGAAGAAAGGCAGCAATATCAATCTATGGCAATGAATGTAAATTACTAAGATTGAAAAAGTATAGAAAGCCCAACTGTATTGTAACATACATTATATTGGTAAATTATTATCTGCTGCTTGATCTTATCAACAGCTGGCCCTGGAAGTAGTGTTGTCTCCTGCCTCTTATTTCAGACACAACTGGTTGGGTATTGGAGGTAACCCACCAAACCTCCTGGCAGGAGGAACAAGAAGAGAAAAATATCTCCAGAGTGAATACATTTTTCCTTGAAAACAGCTGGCAGCAAACCACACCCAGCAGAGGTTGTTAATGTCCCTATCCTGGCACAGAAATGCCCACAGAGGGAACAGAGAGCCAGAAGCACAGCCACCGGGAGCTCAGCTGTGCAGAAAAGCTCAACCAGGAACTCTGTGTGGCACTTCAGTCTCTGCAGCCTGTTTGTAAGCCCCGGGTCTGATGATGTGAACTCCTGTTGGCTCCTTCAGTTGAGCTCCTCTGGTCATCTCTCTGGAATGTTGCGAGGCCAGGTTTGATAATGTTTTCTATCTACCTGCTTCTTCTGTTATTTGCTATTTCCTACTTTGCTTTTGATTGAATAGGCTTAATAATAAACTCACTCATTCAAAACCGAAAATACAGTAATCATAGTTACATTCTCTGAATCATGCAGAATATGCACCAGTAACAAAATTAATAAATTAAAGCCATAATCAAAATTCCCCTTTTCTCTCATCTTAATATCTACCTAAAGCACAATTGAACCTATACAGAGACACTTGCTCAACCATTTTCACAGATGCTCTATTCATAATAATCAGAAATTGAAAACAGACTAGATATCCATTGACAGCTGAATGCATAAAGAAAATGTGGTACATTTATACAATGCAATACTACTCAGCTGTTAAAAAATGAAATTTACAGGCAAATGTTTGGTGCTGGAAAAAAATACTAAATGAGGTGGCCCCAAATCATAAATATGGTATGTATTCACTTATATATGAATGTTAGTGGTTAAGTCTTCAATAAGCAAACTACACTCCATATAAACACACAGAGGTTAGGTAAAGAGTAAGGGACTGGGGGCAGGGGTGGAAAGTAGAATACTTGTTACTGATAGACATGGGGATGGCGCGGGAGCATGAAATAGGAAGACACATGGTGAGGGGGAGGGAAGGGGATGAGAAAGGAATACGGAGAGAGACAACCGCACTAAGGGCCATTGAGGGGTCATATGGAAAGTCTGTAGGGTAGAAGCTTAAGATATAAATATATATTGTATAAAAGTGATCTGAATAGAATTGCCAAGTGAGAGGGGAGACGGAAGTCCAGCAGAACATGGACATCCCTTGGTACCAAATGAAGCTTCCAGTTCTGGAAATGGGTTACATTGGACAGAGGCCAAGGGGACCTCACGACAATTTCCAAACAACAGAGACTTTTGCTGAAGCTGCTGGTTGTTCTTTACAAACTGATAATTAGGCCCTGTTGCTGAAGACACGACTTATCCAACACATTCAACATGGAGAATTTGAGTTGGTGCCTACCTAGAGCCTTCATGCCTACTAACTAGTGTTCGTGATACTGGAAGGTACTCTGCGTGATTCTAGAGGAGAACTGAAAGCACCAACCTAGCTAAAATCCCTTCCAGTCCACAATGGTGACCTGCCTGCAAGATGTACCAAAGCAAAAGTGACACAAAGCTGTGGGAGTAGCCAACCACTGTCTGACTGGATTTAAGGACCACCCCATGAGATGAAACCCAACACTGCTCAGCTGACCAACACTCTGAAACTGTATAGGCCAGAGACCTAGGGGAAAACCCAATACTATTCTTCTTATCAAAGAACATGGCAGCTAAATGACTCCTAATGATATTCTGCTGTATGCATTGATCAGAGCCTTTCTCCGTTATCATTGGAAACGCATCCTCCTGCAGCAGATGGAGGCAAATACAGAGACCCACAACTTGGCAATGAGCAAGGACTGAGAGGTCTTGCATTCACTCTTTAATGGGAAGTCTCCATGAAATACCTCTCCTCGGGGCTCAGGGAAATTTGTGGAGGAGGTGGCAGAAAGAGGTTATGAACCAGAGTAGATGATGGACACCAAGAAAACAAGACCTAGACACATCAGGGCTGGTGAGTAGATAACTCAGAGACTGTGGCTGCATGCACAGGGCCTGCATGGGTCAGACAGGGTCTCAGCACCAGCAGGATAAGTGGTCACAATCCCCCACCTCTAACCTGGAAGCTGTCTTAAACTGATAACCACTGGCAAAGGAAGTGTCATTGGCAAATTAGTTTTCTCCAACACAGTCTCATAGGGTATTCAGACTACTTGTCCAGAAGTTGATGGCCAAGATAAAACTAACTCAATTGAAACTCTTGATGTTCTTTGTCTCATAATGATTTGGTTCAAGTCATTTTTTTTTTTTTACCATTTTCACGTCTTGTGAAAATATATTATGGTTTTCAGTTTTGCATTTCTATGGGATTTCTCTGTGTGAAAATTATTGTGTCTCTGCATCTATATGCAGTTCTTGTGCTATTTTTAACCCTTTTAATCTATCCATTAGTTGTGTTCTATTTCAGTTTGTTATTATTTTTATCTTACTATTATTATATGCTTATTTGTTTTCTAAGGACAGTGAGAAAGAACGGGTGTGGATTTGGGTGGGAAGTGAGGTAGGGGAGGATCTGTGAGGATCTGAGAACGAGAAACTGTAATCAGAATATAATGCATGAAAAAAATCTAAATGCCTTCAAAAACTGAAAAGAAGAAAAAGATTTTCACTCACTATTTTGTCCCTTATTTCTTCAGGGTCATTTGCTCAACTTAATGGTTAATTCTTTTTTTTTTTAATGGGGGAGGGGAATGGAGCATGAGGACAGAACTGGAGCAAGAAAGAAGGCAGAGAGCGTGATTAATTCTTATTACTTTATCTGCAATCATTATATTATTTCTCAGATCAGGGAAAATGCCATGCCCTGGTCCCCAGCAGCATCTGCCATCCACCACACTTATCTCCCTCATTACACAGTGATCGTGAGTTTGATTGGTGCTTCATCAATCATTAGGCATCATTTTACAAAATCACGAAGCAGATATTACTATCACAGACAAGTGCAATCTAGGGTCCAGCAACCCAGAAGGCCACATGTACTTGAGACACTTTGCTATCTTGCATCTCTCTTCATATCTGGAGCTTCTACCAAGTCTCCATTCTTGGTTTTAGTTTACTAAGAGAGGTTATAACCCTGTCAGAAGATCCCAGTTCATAGCTGGCAGATCTAGAAACCAGGCTCCATCATTTCTCCCATTCAAACTCATTTTGATTATGATGGCAGTATTTTTATGGGACATTAGAGAAAAAGGCTTCCAGAAGGATTCATTTCCACTTTGTGCCCCAAGGAAGGGGATTTACAAAAATATTAGGGAAAGATTGCCTGTTAGACACAGCTGATACATCTAAAATTGTACATTGTCTGAAATTGTCTACATTATCAAATTAATAGCACATGGTCCATTCCACCAGCCCTAAGCTACATGTGCATCACTAGTGAATAACGTGACCCACAACTTCAGGAAGGGCTGCGGAGGTGTTGGTGCAATGGAAATGTTTTTCAAAGATATGTGGGGATGTGAACCATTATTATTATTATTTCAAGTTATTTAAGTTATTTTAAGGATCAGGTAATGGATGTGTTTTCTAGCCACAAACAGTAGTGCAACCATTATCAATTACTACACAAGGGCCCCAACAAGCCATTTTATATGTTTAATGCTTTTTGTTTTTAACAACCCTGCAACACCTTTATGATCATTATGTCATTTTATGTCAACAGCAACGAATCAAATCCACAACATTTACAGAATGCTTGCTTCCTTGTTTGCTTGCATGCTTGAAATTTTACTTCAGAAATTTCCCAAGGTTGGATTGGTTTCACACCTGCGCCTCGTGGCCACCTGATGATTTCATTCCCTGTGCACTGCAAGGGGTTTATCATGAATCTGCTTAATCCTACCAGGCCCGGAGTCTGCTGACCTTATTGGAGCTTTCTTTCTTGTAAGCATTCTAGAATTAGATTTAGTGAGGTATGGAACATGGTCTCTCTTCCAGAGGTAGTGAGTGAGCTCTGAAATCTTTCCACTTCTGGTCCAGTGCACACAATTAAGTGTGCAGTCCTGGGCATTAGGAAATGTCCATCTGGCTAGTCAGGCATTTGTCCAAGACAAATATTATCTTCTCTTGCATGGATATTTTCTCTTTGAATTTTCCAAGAGGAGTCCGAAACTGCCCTTTAATGATTACGTTGACTGTTCTGATACATAAGACTGCCACCAAGGCTAGTCATAAAGTAGGTATCATGAAGGTTCTAGGGAGGCACCAGTTCGAATTCTCCATATCCAATGAGTTGTGTAGGTATTATCTTCAGCAATGGGGCCTTAGCATCAGTTTTTGGATAGCAACCATTGCCTTGGCCATATCCTGAGTTGTTCTGAGATTGCCATGAGGCTCCTGCATCCCTGAAAATAACTCTATTAAATGTAGCCTATCTCCAGAAATGGAAACTTCACTGGGTAAAAAGAGATATCCATGTTCAGTTGGAGTTCTGTCTCTCCTCTTACTTGGCAATTATGTTGAGATCACTTTAATATACATTTATATTTTAGGAAGCTTCTACTCCAAGAGGCTTCCATATGACCCCACCAATGGCTGTTAGTTGTAGCTGCCCCTCCTTGTATTCATTTTCTCATCATTTCTTCCCTTCAGTCACAGTTTGATGCACCTGTCCCATCCCCCAATTTCCACTCCCATGTTCATCAATAACAATCTATTCTATTTCCTGTTCCTAAGGAGATCCATCCCATACTTTGATGGCTAGCTACTCCAGACATTAACAAGTCTTCTCAAGGATTTTGTTACAGTTTTCAAGTACATCTTGGTGATCACCAACTAATATATAATTAAGGGAGACTTTGGGATGGGTCATATGGGGAAAATCGGTACAAGTACTATTTTTAGATAATAAATTCATAGTTAGATATTATTTTGTTTTAGTCATGATTTTATACTTTTATTATTGCTCTAATATTGCTCTCCTTGTTAGAAGGGTGAAGCCACTGTTAGAAAACATTTAGGGCACTGCTAGAATGACATTGTTTGAGATTAAAAATAGCATATTTTTAAAATATCCTCATTGACATGCTCTTTATTGTGTCAAGTTGTTCTTTCTTAAGGTTTCATGATGGAAAAATGATGAAACCCTCATGGTGGAGGGTTTTCTATAGACTCTCCAGCTTGATACTTAAGCAGGGCCATCCTTGCTGCCTCCAAGCACAAGGTACAGCTCAGATCTTCCCCACCACAGCTGATATCAACCCTGAGATTTCACCCCACACCAATCAGAATGGCTAAGATTAAAATCTCAGGAGACAGCAGGTGTTGGCAAGTATGTGGAGAAAGAGGAACACTCCTCCACTGCTAGTGGGGTTGCAAGTTGGTACAGCCACTCTGGAAATCAGTCTGGTGGTTCCTCAGAAAACTGGGCATGACACTTCTGGAGGACCCTGCTATACCACTTCTGGGCATATACCCAGAGGATTCCCCATCATGTAATAAGGATACATGTTCCACTATGTTCATAGCAGCCCTATTTATAATAGCCAGAAGCTGGAAAGAACCCAGATGTCCCTCAACAGAGGAATGGATACAGAAAATGTGGTATATATACACAATGGAGTACTATTCAGCCATTAGGAACAATGAATTCATGACATTCTTAAACAAATGGATGGAGCTGGAGAACATCATACTAAGTGACGTGACCCAGTTTCAAAAGATCAATCACGGTATGCACTCACTGATAAGCGGATATTAGCCTAGAAACTTGGAATACCCAAGTCATAATCCACATATCAAATGATGTCCAAGAAGAAAGATGGAGTGGCCCCTGGTTCTGTAAAGGCTCAGTGCAGCAGTATAGGGCCATACCAGAACATAGAAGTGGGAAGGGGTGGATGGGGGAACAGGGGTAGGGAAGAGGTCTTATGGGACTTTCGGGGAGTGGGGAGCCAAGAAAGGGGAAATCATTTGAAATGTAAATAAAAAATAAATCGAATTAAAAAAATAGCACCTGATGCTTAATAAATAAACCATTTCTTTTGCAATAAAGTTTTCTCATTATCTAACATGAATGCTCAGTTAAATCAATTCTGTCAAAAAATCTGAATTTGTTGATTAATAGTCACAAAATGTCATACTTGCAACTCTTCAATTTCCCAATGATGGTTTTCTGACAGAAATAAAGATTAGGTGCAATGCAGCATATCACAAGGTTGCAACTTGGGAAAAGCCTGAAGGCACAGCGTATTTTGTAAGTCTGACCATGATGGAAACTAAGGACAAGTTCAAATTAACTGGAAAGTGGTATTTAACTGCAATAAGCAGCAGGGTCAAGGCAGTGTTTTCTAGAAGTAGAGTTGTCGGCAGATCTGAAGTCATCATGAGCTATTACACAATGCCAGTCTAGACTCAAGGGCCATAGCCAATCTTGACTGCTATATGTCCTCATTCCTGCAATAAAAGATACACATTTGGAAGCTCCCTTCTCCCACATGGAGCCTAAATGACATCATTCCCCCTGGGGTGCTGGGATCTCATCTGGGATGACCTATCTTGGGCACTGAAGGAGTTTTCTTAGAGGCAAGTGTACATGGAGATGCGGGAAGAGAAGACTCAGTTGGGAAGCATTTTGGGTACCAGAAAGCATTTGGGTTGCCTTGGATACATTGTAAATACGAAAGATCACCTTGGGTTGAATGGACTCTAATGTGCTTTCTAGGTGTGACAAGACACAGAAGTCTGAAAAAAAGCCAAAATTATGAAGGCAATGAATTTTTTTCTTTGCTTAATTCATCTTGGACCTACCTAGATCTGAGTATTCTGTTGGTCCAAGGTTGAATGTATTTATTTCTGACTTACAGAAGACAATGAACTCTGAATTAAGCTGAAAGCTCACTCTTATTTTACACAGGGAAATAGTCAATGTAGTAAGGAATGGAGGGGGAAGGAAAGTAGGAAGGAAGGAGGAGATGAATAAATGAAATGAGGAGGGAGAAAAGAATGGAGAGAAGATGAAAGCAGAAACCTATTGCCAAGAATCCCTAAATTTGCCTGATATCCTTATACTCTCCAGAATATAATGCTACTGTATTTCACCTTGAGCTAACACATGTGGGGTCAGAAATGCTTAGATGCCAACAGCATGCAGATGTAGTTTAGATATAACAAGTGAGCAAATTGCTTCTTAGCCACTCTGGAAGGGCAGATGTGGGATTCCAGGGATTAATTTGTATGTATAATGTGCTCCTCTCTCTTGAGAAGAAATTTGACTTCAGACTAAAGAAGAGAAGGAATTTCAAGTATATCATCTCACTACCATAAAGAAAAGCTCGAGCCCCAGGCTATGATAAGTATCATAATGACAAAACCAAAGGGTCTACAAGATCTCAGAAAGAGACAACTTTGAGTTGTACCAGAATAGCTCATAGCCAAAGCAGACAGGAAGCCAATCAATGTTATAGCATTCATGGTGATCTAAGTTCACAGATGACCTGCCTTGGAAGACTAGAATATCTTCAAACTTTGCCACAACTCTGGCCTTGAAATTGTAAATATTTGGGTGCTGTGTGTTTGGTAATGGCAAGAAGCACATTTAAAAAAAGTTTTGCAGAAGAAAGTTCATCATCATGAGACCATGACTTAAGCAGAAAACTTCTTTGGAATTATCTGAGACATCCCTTTAAAAAGAAACTTATGGGTTTTTGCAGTAGAAGGGGCAAGTAAAACCATCGAACCCCATTCCTCTAACTGCACCACCTCAAACAGATTGGAACTCGTGAAAGACAAAGTGCATACTGAATACAAACAGCTAAATGTTGAAGCTTCTAAAAAGCTAAAACAAAATACTCTTATTTATATGTGACATGCTTCTGTCTTTCAACCTCTGTGCCAAGAACATATCATGCACATGTCACATAGAACTACAAAACAAACCACAAATAACCAAGACTTGTCAGACAGCAATGGGTTGGACTATGGGCCAGATTCACACATTACGTCATCAACATACACAGCAGCTGCACTGCCAAGAGCACAGTCTGAGGAAGATTCTGAATAAATGAAGAAAGATGAGATTACTATTGAGATAATTCAACAAAATAACTGGGGTTCCATAGTCTCTCATAATTAATATTCTCAAAGAGAAATGAAGAAAGACCAAAGAGAGAGAAAGAAAGAAAGAAAGAAAGAAAGAAAGAAAGAAAGAAAGAAAGAAAGAAAGAAAGAAAGAAAGAAAGAAAGAAAGAAAGAAAGAAGGAAGGAAGGAAGGAAGGAAAGAAAGAAAGAAAGAAAGAAAGAAAAGAGAAAGAAAGATAAAGGGAAAGAAAGATAAAGGGAAAGAAAGATAAAGGGAAAGAAAGATAAAGGGAAAGAAGGCAGGCAGGCAGGAAGGAAGGAAGGAAGGAAGGAAGGAAGAAAGGATGGAAAGAAGGAAAAAGAAAGAAGCAAAGAAAAAAAAGAAAGTAAGTAAGAAAGAAATCCCTCCAGTAAACTGTTTGCACCATGCTTTGTCAGTAAACAATTTTTTTTCTGGACTTCCTACTTATGACTGGAAATGTCAAAAATAAAGTGAGCTCCAGAATACTATAGCCTAGTTTGTGAATTTATAAATAGCTCAGAATATTAAAAATAATGCCTAAGGAAGGGGGATAGAGTGTGAGATATAGCTATTCTATTTAGAACTTCTAAATTCCTCAACTTAGCTCTCCAATGTTTTGTAGAGCATTCATCCAGATCGGTGGCTTCAGAAAAAAGTCAGGATTCAATGAGCTTCATGAAATCACAGGATAATATAGGACCCCAATAAAATATACATAAGATACTACAGTTAAAACTATAATGAACCATTCCCAGTTGACTTTCATAGGTTAAGTAATTATATCTTAGACCCCATTTTTGAAATTCAGTATCCACATGGCTTCAAGATCTACCATGGGTAATAACTACAGTCCTTATACAACTTATTAGTTGTTTTGTGCAAATTTACTGATCTTATTACAGAAAATTACATCATACCATAGGTAAATACAAGAGTAAATGAAGTAGTCCCTTTATAACAGTGCCCTAGGGCACAATAAACTCTTTGCAAACAGTACATACCATCATGGCTTCTACTGATGCTCTTATATCAATTACTTTTACTGTCTCTGTTTCTCTTACATACATCCCTGCAAGCAGAGATGAGCAAAACAAATTCTAGACGTGAGAGCAGTAAACAGTGTTCATTTATCAACTATCAAAATGTAAGAATAAAAATGATGACTGTAAATTCTCTCTATTGAATAATCAGTACTAAATTTGTCTCTGGAAGAGCATTGTGGAATTAAAATGATTTTGGCATGCCTGCAACATCATTGATTAAATCATAGAAGGAGTCTTTTCTCTCTTTAGCCATTTTGTCTTTTGAGAAACCTGCCCAAAGTATACTAGAATGTAAATATTATAGGGCAGCTGAATATAGCAACATTCTTAAGGGTTTTTAAATATCTGGAATTTGGTGTCTATAAATGACAGAATAAAATGTAGCCATGATATTTTAAGCATTATAATGTATTTATTAAGCCCATAAAATGGTGTACATTATTTGGCAAGATCTCAACATTAATGAGCTTACAGCATATCTGTAAACTTATGATTCCTGGAGATAGGGGTTGCATAGCTAACTCAATGGTCTGGCACTTACCTGGTAAGCATGAGGTCTTGGGTGCAGCCTCAGCACTAAAAAAATAATTTTGGAAGAAAAGGAAAGCAAAGTATATATAAAGCAGCACATCTAGTGTTTCCAAGTTAATGAAATATAAATTCAGCAAAGAGCCACATCACAGGAGACTTTGAGCCCTGACAGGTAGCAAGGTGCAAAGGCAAGACTTTGTAGCTGAGAGCTTTACCACAAGCAAAGTTCCAAGAGGAAGATCCAGCTTTACAGGTTTGCAAGAACTATGGTGGCATCTCTAGTTTTCCAATCATTCACAAAATAGCACATCCTAAAGCTGCATGTAAGTCAGCAAGCTGGTAACTTGAGAAATTCTCTCTGGGGAAAATGTCTGTACCAAAACTCCAGCCTATTTGTGCACGGCAATGGCTGCAGACAGGAAAAGCCTCTGGGAGGCTGTAATAACCTGCATGAGCAGAAAAAAGCTTGAGCAGAGGTGACTTCCGGGAGGGAAAGAGAGATGTTCTAGTTAGAAAAACATGGACGATGAGGATGTGTTGTCTCACTTCTCCCAGAGATCTAGTCACCCAAATAGAGAACATGTGGATAAGAGATCAAAGAAACAATTGCACCAAAGTTGAACTTGGTTGAATTGATGAGTTTACTGCGGTTACTATAGGAATAGAGATGATGCAAAAGTAGATGCATCACCAAAAATTCCATCAAAAGTGTGTGACAGTTCATGGAAGCTGCTTTTCTCAAGCTCTCCACATGACTTGTAGGCAGCTCAAGAAGGAGGAGAGTCATCTCCATGCAACTGGGCTGGTCAGATAGGTTCCTCTTTCTAGTAGTTCTGACAGTATATATATATATAAAACCTTTGGAAGAGTCTCATGAATCTTGTAAGTTTCAAGAACTTCCTGAAACTTGTGAAAGGGTTATTTGTACAGTATCAAAGAGACTTCCTCTGAGATAGAAGGTTTCAATTCTGAAAGAATTATCAATAGGAGCAGGCCCTACTAACTGACTAGATATGAGTGAAATATGTATGTCTGTAGAGTTAAACATATTATCCCACATTGCTTAATCAGTGATCCTTCAAAAAAAAAACCATAAGGTACCAATGGAAAACTGTTCCAGAAATGAGGAGAATAATCCAAGGCGAGAAGAATAAGACAAAAATCACAATACACAGGTTGAGATAAAGGTGTGGCTTGGCAAAAAAAAGCTATTGAATAAATAACTATCAGGTTTTACATGTATGGGAGCCATTAGGATAAGGACATGATCTTGCAGGGAACGGCTCATAATTGGGCCCAGGAGACAGTAATGTCACAAAAGTCAACGGGGAATAAAGGGAAATGTCTTTAAAATTAAGATTGTCTTAGGAACCATCTGTAAGAAACATCTGTTTTCTGAACTATAGATATAATGGAAACATAAGTTATGTTTTTGGCAATAAGTTTCTATACTGTGTCTCTTTGTGCCAGACATGGTCCAGGGAGCAGGAAAGAGAGAAGGCCAATGAGTCAGAAATGAGGACGTCATTCACCATCGCTGAGTCGTACACTTTGAGTCACTGATGCCCGAAAATGACAGCCTGGTATCACCCAGTCCACAACATAAGGCAGGCCAAAGTTGTTATCAGGAAAGTGAAGCCTACAATCGATTTGGCTAACAATGATGATTCCAAGCTGATATCTACATAGAGCCACAGTTAAAATATGGTCCCTGCCCTCAGAGTTTATTCCTCTACTCTGACCCTGCCTCTAAATTTTCCCCTGAAGATACTAAAACTAACCACCTCTGACCTTATCTGTTCAGGCTTTCTAATGATGAGTTCATTCATTAAATTATGCCCCCTCTCTTCTAGACCCTATAGCATCCTTAGATAGCAGACAACAGTTAAGTCATGCAGTTTTTTCTACGATTCCACATATACTTTAAGGAACACAGCCAATAATAAAAACTTTTTTAAAAAAATGTTTTACTCTTTCAGTGAAAGGGACAGATTTGGTTTTAATTTTCTAGTTGACAACTGAGTAAGGCAGCAGGTCTTTCTGTTTCCAAGGAGATACCTAGATGAGAAAGTCTATCACTTAATTCAGATAACCACTAGTATGGCCTCTGTCTTCTGTTGTCGTTGGTTTCTATGTATAGAAGTATTTATCATCTTCTGTCCTTGCTAGCAATTTTTCCTTTATTGTTCATTTCCTCTGCTTTTTTCAAACACCAAACTGGAGTACTAATGTATAAGATGTCCAAGGACTCAGAAAACTTAGAGTCCCAGAGGCAAATAAAAAAGAAAATTTCCTTGTCTGCATTTAGCGAAAAAGTGCTAAGATATTCTCCAAAGCTTCAAATTAGGCTGCAAAATTCAAAATTCATTTCTATCATATCATTATGCTAGAAATGAATCCAGTCTCAAAAAAAAATAATGGAGTAAATTACAAATGCAATCCTTTGAACTCGCAGGGGTTTTTTTTCTATAAAACATTAATTTGTTTACTAAATGGCTCTATTCCTTTTGATTTTTAAGCCTAGTCTTGTTTAAAAGACAACTGCTCCGATGGGTATTTGTGCCTTACTAGATACCTGGAAATGAACAGAGAGCTCCATCATCTAATTATTAGGTCAATTCACAATCTCAGTTTAGGGACTAGGTCTGGTATTAACTGAGACTGAAGAGGCAAAATTGGTGTGAGGGGAACAAGCCATCCTGTATGGCTTGCAGGAAAGGGTAGGCATGGCACTATTTTAAGGCTGAAGCATGATGAGAACGAATTTGCATTTTAGACAGATCACTATGGTGATGCTGAGTTGGAAGGAGGCCATTTGGGAAGCAGGGAGAACGAGGACCTGAATGCTGCAGCATCAGTGGCTAAGCAGAAGAGGGAGAACTGATGGTGAGATCCGGGCTGGACTAGGACTGAAGGCATGGGGTGGTGGGCGCTGCTGACTCTGCTGTGCTCACAGTGGGATGATGCACTCAACACAGGACGTCTTGCCTGTAGGAAAAAAAGGAGCAGCTCTCCTCACCCAAGGGACTCTGTTCCCTGCCCAAGCCAAAACATAACTTTTTTCCTAGAGTCCTAACAGCAGTAAGTGATCAGCTCAGTGAACGGGAGATTCCAACCTGAACTGCGTATTTGCATTCAGAACTTAACCCTCCCCTCCCTTCCACTAGGCATGCATAAAAAAGGACACAAAACCCTGGCATTGGGGCAATCTTTAGTTTTTAGCTCTGGCACAAAGACATGACTCTGGTCATTTACCTTCTTGGAAACTTACTTGGTCCATTAGAGGTTGGACTTTGTCTTAGTTTAGGGTTTTACTGCTGTGAATAAATGCCATGACCAAGACAACCCCTATAAAGAACAGCATTAAAGTGGGGCTGGCTTACAGGTTCAGAGGTTCAGTCCATCACCATCAAGGCAGGAACATGGCAGCCTCCAGGCAGATCTGGTGCTGGAGGAGCTAAGGGTTCAACATCTTCATCCCCACACAGACAGGAGAAGACTGGCTCCAACATAACTAGGAAGAGGGTCCCAAAGCCCACCTCCACAGTTATACACTGTCTGCAACAAGACCACACCTAATGCAACAAGGCCACACCTCCTAATAATGCCACTCCCCAGGACAAGCATATTAAAGCCACCACAGGCTTATACTGAACACAGGTAGAGTTCCCTCAAGATTTGTGCTGCATTACATTCTGAGCAACCCTGTTCTACGTGTAAATCAGTCTCAAGGTAGAAAGGAACTAGAGATTTGCCCCAGAAGCAGTTCAGATCCATGACACACTAGATGACTCCCTGGAAAAGAAGAACAATAGACACTAAAAAGTGTGTTTCTCTAAATAAAGACAAAGACATAAAAAGCAAAGCAATTCAGTGAGATTGGATTGCTGGAAAAGTGCTGATCTTGAGTTAGGGAACTAAATTTATCAAGAAAATCACTTAAAATGAGTTTAACTGAGACAGAGAACTCAGGAGAGGGTTGGATCTAGTACATCTCTTTTCCCTGATGCTAGGTTAATCTGACATTCCTCTGGCTATCATGCAGGTGTATGTTTTAGTGACTATGCTTGCTTTACAGGCATTCTCCCAGAACAGCATCCCTTATTCTTTTGGGTATGACCTTAGCTTCCAGAAAAGCTATGACCAGGAACTGCTCTGAGACTGCACAGACTTGACTACTCTGTCCCAGTGCTTTGATAGCAGTTAAGATTTCCACTTTAACCTGTCCAGTTTGAGTTCTTTATAGGCTAATTTTCCATTTGGAACTGAAAGGAAGTAGAAACAACAACCTTTTAAATGTAGAAGCTAGAAAAACACAAACTCAAAACTGACAGTGAAAACTGTGTTACAGAGAAAAATCGAAAGAAAGAAAGAAAGAAAGAAAGAAAGAAAGAAAGAAAGAAAGAAAGAAAGAAAGAAAGGAAGGAAGGAAGAAAGAAAGAAAAAGAAAAGACAAGGAGTGGCCAGAAAAAACACCTCAGAAATATTTGAATATATTCTATTCTATTCTAAAATTTTTGTTTCTTGCTTTGTGATTTTTTAAAAATTTTTTTTGAAAAATTCAACTCTATTTCTTTTCTGTTTTCTTTCTTCTCTTTATTTTTGTAATTTGTTCTCATTGGTTTTGTATGTTTCCTATCCAAAAAAAAAATCCTTTGTGCTATAGTAACTCAAAGGAAAAGGAAATGAAGTAATTTCCTACTTCACTCATATTACAAGAAAATTAAGTATCTGAATGCCAGTAGCATGCCAAACATCTCACACTTCGAAATATCAGTCTGCTTTCTGTCTGTCTGCCTTTGTCTCTATCAGCCCCTATCTATCTATCTATCTATCTATCTATCTATCTATCTATCTATCTATCTATCCATCACCTACATCTATCTCTATATATGCAGTAAGAAATACTTTTATCCATCTATTTATGTCTCCATTCATATATGCTCTGACTCACAATATTTTTTTAAATCAAATAATATAGTAAATTTTGCCAGGAAAAAACCAGAAGGTTTTGTTGCCAATAAAGTAAAACAAAGCTAGGTAGAATTTGTAAATTTTAACATTGAAATTTTACTACTATTAAGTAAAATGTGTGAGAGAAACATCTAAGTATTGAGAGAAGATCAATGCTTCTCAAGAGCACATTGTCATGGGACATTTTCAGACACAGGAGGATGGGACCTTTCTGCCCATCACACAAGGCCATCTGGATCATGCCAAACATTTACAATGAGTTTTCACAGGGGTGGCTACTCTGTCTCCTTTTCACTTTGATTATAAGAACAAAAGAAATTAATGTTAGTTTCCATCTTCAAGAAAAAGTATGTGCTAACTTCTGATAGAAAAGAGATGGGGGTGGATAAAAATAACTGCACATCCCTCCTCAGGAGACTTCATAAACCATAGCATCTTGACTTTGACATACTCACAAGGGAGTGCTAAGTCTATTATGCTCACACTTCTGCTCTGGGGTAACTAGTCTGATAAAGATCATCTTCTCCAACTGTTCTATCATCAAACTGGGTATATAAATTGGGAGAATGTAGCTTACCATAAAGACATGAACAATAATAGGATGTCTCTCTTCTGAAAATACAATGGATAGGTTTATGACAAAGAATTTGAAAGCAGGGTTCTTAAGCATTTTTTGTTTCATGAAATTCTTAGTTTTATGACCCCAACAGGGTTCTTTCCTGTCTCAGAAATAGGCACAGCCATTTCCCCAGATTTCTAGCTCACTCATGATCTCCATTTCTCTTAACTGTAAACTTAAACACAAGGAGTTAAGTTCAAGTTTCCACCCCATTCAAAAGTCTTCCTGACCCTTCTTCCTGTGCCCTTTTTCCTCATCTCTCACATCCAGTTTTACACAGAACAGGATGAAGTTATTTTAAAATGGATGCAAGAGAAGAACCAAGAAAAAAATGACTGTGAATGTTTATCATCTGACTAGACCTCAGTTTCTTTCTTATTGCTAAGAAAAACATTCTGCTGAGGGCATCTGAGTGGAGAAAGGGCTTATTTCAGCTTATAGCTCAAGAATACAGTCCCTCACAGCTGGGTAATCAAGGCACAAGGTACTCGAAGCAGCAAATCACACTATGTTCACAATCAGGAAACAGACAGAGAACAAGGCATATTCAAGGTAGTATTTAGCTCACAAACCATTTTCTAGGGAATGGTGGCACCCAGAGTGACACCTTAAATAATCTAATCAATATAATCCTCCAGACATTCCCAGAGGCCCATCACCCAAGTGAATCTATCTAGCTGACATCCAATACTAATCGCCACACCCTATTATATTCTTGGATCTATTCTGAACCATGGTTCTTATCTCATTTTACACTTTTTAACAATCTCATGTGTTTTAAAGAAGGTAAAGCTAATAGACTGACTAGGGAATCTACAAAGCTAAATGAAAAAAATTTAAAAACACAAGTGATCAAACAAATACAGCCCCTGAGCCTACTGTTAATGAAATACCTCCTCCACACCTCCCATTTAATCCCATTCTCCCCTCTGCAGCATCAAGGGACCAGGTAGTAGTTACATATCTTTCTGTTCCATCATCCTTCTGAGCTATTTTTCAGTCTCAAGAACTCAGACTTGGTTGCTTCCCTTGTATATTTCTCCATCAGTTCTTCATGTGCCTTATTCCTTCATGACTCCTTACTACTGAAGACTAGACTTTATATGGCCAACAGTGGTTGCCTACTCAGATCTGTCCCTATTTTTAGTGCGTAACTTTCTTTTGAAAAAATAATTAGCCTTTGGTTTTTAGTCATATACTTAGGAAAATTGATTCAAACTCTGAGAACGTAATGTCCTAAACCTTAAGTCTTAGGGTAGTCAGGGTGATACCATTCACTGAGTAACAATTTTGATATTAAGGTACAAGATGAATACTGCTGATAAAGAAGTTGGTGAGAAGAGTGGGTTAATCGATCTGTTTTCCCCGAGGCCTTTGCACAAGACATGTAGGGATACAACCCGAAGAAATGCTGTATCCATCTTTCAGGCAGAGGGATAGCTAGTCCAAATGCTGGGGCAGATATCTCTGAAGATCTTCTTTTTCCCATGCTTGGGTTGTTAGATAATTTGTCAATAGAATGCTTCTATAAACAAATTTCCATATTATTTAATATTCTGGACTCAGTATCTATTACTGTCTCTTATAATATCCTGGCTGATGCACAGATACAGCCCTTGAAAAAATGTCCCTGGGCCATCTTAGAAAAGCATATTTCTTTTTTTCTTTATAACACATATTATCTGAAAGTAGTTTATTTACTCATCTCTGTCATCTCTAAAATATAAATTCTCCAGAAATAAATCGTCCATTTTAACCACTGAGAATGACATTGCCAGAGTGCTAGACAGACTTGAGCTTCTGACACCTTAAAACTCATCCTGCCAGTGAAGCATGTCCTCCAACAAAGTCACACCTCTCTCCATTTACAATCCTAACAGCATTAATGCCATTAACCATGACCTAACCCTAACCCTAACCCTAACCCTAACCCTAACCCTAACCCGAACCCGAACCATAACCATAACCATAACCATAACCATGGCCTCTCTCCATTTATAATCCTACCCTTGAAATTTCCTGTTTCAGTTGAATTATAAAGATGAAATTTACTATTCCACCTGAACATGCTTGAGAAAGTACGTAACAGATTACTATTCATTCATCAAAACTTTTTTAAAATTTATTTTCTAAATTCTTTGTTTACATTCCAAATGCTTTCCCCTTTCCCAGTCCCCCCCCCCCCACCCCATATGTCTCATAGGCCCTCTTCTCTCCACCCATTCTCCAATCATGATAAGTTGATATTAATTAGCCCAAAAGCCCTGAATACCCAAGACACAGTTAGCATATCAAATAACTCCCATGAAGAAGTAAGGAGGGGGCCCGAGATCCTGGATAGGCTTGATCCAAGCTTCATCAAAACTTTTAATGCTGTTATTGTTATAGACACTGTGGTGGTTTGAACAAAAATGGCCCCCATACGCCTATAGGGATGGGCACTATTATGAAGTATGGCTTTATAGGAGTAGGTGTGGCTTTTTTGGAGGATATTCATCACTGGCGGGGTGGGTTTTGAGGTATCAGAAACTCAAGCCTGTCTAGTAGTTCAGTTTCATTTCTGCTGCCCACAGATCAAGATATAGAACTCTCATCTCTTTCTCCAGCATGATGCCCAATAAGGAAATAAATATGGAAATAACATCATGACTAAGATTTGATTGACCTCTCAATTAGAACAAGGTAATAGCAAAATGTGCCACATCCGCAAGGAACAGACTTTTAAAACAGCAGCAGAGAGTGTTGAAGTTTGAGATGACTAGCTTTGCATAGAAATATCTACTTCTTAAGGGCATATTATACTAGAAAGCGTTGCATTAATGCTGTTAACCATGATGGCGTGCCCATAGTGGTTCAGCGATTACGCCCTCTCCAAGGAGAATGTTCTGTTCTCACTGGCATTAAAAAGGAAAGAAATGCTTCAAGCATTCCTTTGCTGGCCAAACACTTATTTGACTAAAAACTAACTATGTAACAGATTCTCAACTGTCATTAATGGCAATTTAAACTCTAGGAAGACAAAGAAACGATAGCTCTGGCCGAGTTCTGATATAAGGAAGAGAGATGAGGTGGCGCTAACGTGAACTTTAACAGAGAGTGACCGCGTAGTCTTGAATTTTAGTTTTTCCAAATGAAAGCTGAACATTATGAATCGTGCACCGCCATTCCATGAACGTCTGCAGAATGTTTAGAGAGAAGATATGCATTATTCATAGCATGAGACTCCTAAAGAGATTATGACTCAAAAGTGTTATGATGTTCTCAAAAAATGCAATTTTGAGCACAATTGCAAATGATAAAAAGGAGACGCAAAAGAAAACTAAAAGAAAAGAACAGCTATGGATATTTTTAAAAGAAAAACCAGAGTTGAAAAGCACTTGTGTCTTTCTTATTCATTTTCTCAGGGCCAAGAATAGAATAAACATTAAACTAGAATAAACATTAATACATTTTTTATAAAAGTATCAACAACTTAATGAATGAACAAATGACTGTTGTAGGAGATTGGCAGTATTAGTAAAAACACAGATCAGAAATACTGAAGTCATAACTGTGCCAAGATTACAGGGAAAGTCAGTTTTTCAAAACCAAAAACCAAAGTGACTGGATGATTTTGAAGCAAAAGAAAGCCATGACTTTGAACTTTATATTATGATGGTATAACGATACTGAATCTCCCCTTCCACACCCTGTGAAAGCAAAAACTGTTAGCACCAACCAGCCCAAGATGAATGCATTGTTTCCTAATTATGATCTTGATCACAATGCCCAGAATGAAAAGAATTTGCAATTGAGATCTCTAAATAGAAGAACAGTCGTAAGTGGTCATATACAAATAAAACAGTAAATTTACATTAAAACATTTATTTATTTGTTTCTTTTTCATTTACTTACTTACTTACTAACTTTTAGTTTTTCAAGACAGAATTTCTCTGTGTAGCCCTGGATGCTCTGGAACTTGCTCTGTAGGCCAATCTGGTCTCAAACTCAGAAATCCACCTCCTTCTGCTTCTCAAATGCTGGTGCATACATCACTGGTGCCAGGTTAGTAAATTTAAGTTTTAGCTGAAGTGGTGAATCAATAAATCTATGTTGAAGTTAATTTGTATGCACTCCGTGGCATCATGATCAATGAAAATTCAAGAAGCAAATACTCCTCCTTTGTTCCTGCCAATTCAACAGATCACCTGGGCTTTTGAACAAGGGTGCAAAGATGTTAATAACCTATCATGTTATATGTAGCTGCTAATCCCTAACACTGCATATTTGTAGACTGCATTGTGGTGTTTTATATGTATATATTGTATAATGATCAAATACAGGTAATTATCATTCCTATCACCTTAAGCATCATCATTTTGTGATAAAGACAACTGTACAATATACTATTATTAACTAACACAATACTATGCAGTAGAAAGAAAAACTTCATTTTCTTCTTTGAAACAATTTGGTGAATTACGGACTAGCTATTTTCAAGTGAGAGTTAAAGGATTATGGTGATCTGGAAGAAATAGCTGAGTGGGGCTGACACTGAATTTTCTTCTTCACTTTATAATGCTCTACTTTAAAAACAATATGTGCTATTAAAAGTTTTGAAGTGCCTGAGCCTTGAGGGGAAGAAGTGTGGTATATATTTTCAATTTAAGACTGGGCATTCTGCCATTTCTTTATCTACGCAACCTGGCCAATTGTGGGTTACTTTATTAATCACAGTCTACTTCAGATAGAAGCTTCTCTGATGAGCACTGAGAGATGAGGGAATCTAGAGGCAAAATAATAAGTCATTAGGAGTTGTTTCAATATAGTGTTTATTTATGAGAATGACGGTGTTAGGTTCTCACCTAGGGCCTTTCTAGGCCAGGAATCGGTTTCATCCTATTGGGTGGGAATTAAATACAATCAGGACTGATTGTATTTAATTTCCATGATGTTTATGCTACTCTTGTACCCATGGGCATGTCTTTCCAAGCTAGTCATTATTGTGGTTCACAGAAATCATAGCATGGTAAGAGTTATTTCCTAGTAACATGCACAGCATCCATATGTTCTAGGACTCAAGTACAGGCTGTCTTTAGGAATAGGGTCCTACCATCAAGTTATTGAAATGTTTGGTGGGGGGGGGGTCCATTGAAACTCACTGGTCAAAGACTCCAAAAGAAGTAATATATTATTTAAGCTGAATTTTTTTTCTTTGTCAATCTATGTTGTCTAGTAGTGACACTTGGTCCCTTTTATAGAGTAATTCATTTTAATTCTCATTAGACTTAAGAATCATTTCAGAAGAGGGGATAGAAAGTGTCAGAACCAGAGATATTAGATAACTATAAGGAAACAGAGCTTATTGAAGCTTGCACAAGACCCAGAAGCCATACTTCAATAGAAGACCACACATCTAATAATGTTGGGCCAGCACACATTGATCATGATGGCTATTATTTTCAATGGAGCACAGTACAGTGGGAAAGGAGGGCTGGGAAAGGAGAGCAGATCTTAGAAGAGTTGGGGAAGGGAGGTGAATATGATCAAAACATGTTACAAGAAATTATCACAGAACTAATAAAATAGTTTTAAAAAATCTTTACATTTACAAGTCATAAATACCTAGTAAGTACCAAACAACAGTATTCAATTGAATCAGTTTCCAAGATTTTGGCATTCCAGGATAAGCTTAATTTTATAAGATTAAATGTAAGAAAGATAAATTAACTTGAGCTCAAGTCCAAAGTAATAATGACATGTAATCAAGATAAGAGGAGACTGAGTCTATTTTTTGATATTTGACTGCTAACACAATGTAATATTAGAAGTCTTTCCTCTCCCTTTCTGCCCACATCTGAGAAAACTTTTAGGAAGAAAGAAAAAAATGGGGATAGAAGGAAGTAGCTAGGTAGGCCTAGAAACTTTTCTTCAGCTATTCAGAACCACTTAAATAAATTCTTGCCCAAATATGGGCACACTCACAAAACTCCAACCTCCAGCTACAATAGGAATCCCAGCCTAGAAAGACACCTATCCTGGTCTCCTCAAAGACCTTCACTGTGTGAACAATAAAGCTGTTTATATCACATAGCCTCTAGCTGAGTGAGTGTTATACCACCGATCTCTTCACAGAGGATATAATAGACAGGATTCTACAGGAAAGAGAACAAGCAGTTTGGCAGTCATAGGAAGGAGAACTCAGACAGTGGAAATGGAAAAGTCAGAAAGAAAAGACACAAGTCCACAGTGTAAAAGAGCTCCCAAGAAGGTTAATGTCATCTTGGAGGCCTAAGCAAAAGTTGATTTTCTCAAAGAACCAGCTCCTAGTTTTGTTGATTTTTTGTATGGTTCTCTTTGTTTCTACTTGATTGATTTCGGCCCTGAGTTTGATGATTTCCTGCCTTCTACTCCTCCTGGGTGAAATAGCTTCTTTTTGTTCTAGGGCTTTCAGGTGTGTCATTAAGTTGGTAATGTATGCTCTCTCCATTTTCTTTTTGGAGGCACTCAGGGCTATGAGTTTTCCTCTTAGCACTGCTTTCATTGTGTCCCATAGATTTGGGTATGTTGTGTTTTCATTTTCATTGTGTTCTAAAAAGTCTTTAATTTCTTTCTTTATTTCTTCCTTGACCAAGGTGTCATTGAGTAGAGTATTGTTCAATCTCCACGTGTTTGTGGGTTTTCTGTTGTTTCTGTTGCTATTGAAGACCACTTTTATTCCATAGTGATCAGATAGGAGGCATGGGATTAGTTCTATCTTTTTATATTTGTTGAGGTCTGTCTTGTGACCAATTATATGGTCGATTTTGGAGAAGGTAAGCAAAAGTTAATGTGAAGAAGGATAAATACACGTGTCACTGGTTTCTTTTACATTGCTTGCTCCCAGAGTTGGCTAATCTCATATTCAAGCTTTTCCATTTAAACTTTATCCATATGCTGGTAACTATTGAATGCTTTTCCATTGAAAATTTAATCATATGCTGGTAAAGAGTGTATGCTCATCTTCAACTCGGACCTCCATTGGGATTACTACAGACATCTCAGACTTGACAGATGCAAAGCTAACCTTGAGGTTTTCACCACTGCTCCTCCATACTCCTTCTGGTATCAGTAAATGAGGACTCAGACTGAGAAACGATAGTGCCATCCCTGACAGGAATTTTCCTTTCGCATCATACTTCTGATCATAAGGTTAGCTATGAAGACTTCAACTGCTTCTCAGCACCGAGTCTCCATAACGCCATTATTTCTCTCCTACCTTATTGCAATAATCTCATATCTGGGCACCTTGCCCCAATTTCTGTCTAATTGTCATCAGCAACCAGAAGGTTTTCCTAAAAATAACATCAAGGTGCTCCTCAGTCTTTGAAGTGGAGCTTTCGGGATAATAGCCAGCATCCTAGCTGATCGGACTCCACTGCATGCCCCACGGTTCTCCAGTTTACTCTTCTGAACCTCACTGACCTCCAACTGCCCATTTCTTTTCTTTAATATATCAATCTTTCAGTAACCTTAGGACACTTAAACTTGTATTATTTTGGGGGATTTCTTAGTCTCAGTATCTATACAATTTACATCTTTACTTCCTTAAGCTTTACTTAAGTCGTCTCTTCTCGTGGCTTCTGCTTACTTACCTCAGTAATAACTATAAACCTAGTCAATCCACTTACATAGTAAACCATTATTTTGTTTCATTGTTTCTCTCCACAAATATTCAACGTATTTTATGTTATATAATGAATATTACATACTTTCTATCTTCCTTTTAAGGTCCAGGACGATAAGAACTTTACTCCCTCATGTTGATTATGAGTGGCATCTACCACAGTGCCTGACTTACCGCAGACCCAACAAATGGTTCTTGAATGAATAACTCTCATTCTTTTAATTATAATATAAACAAGGACAAAAGTTCAGACTAAGGGCCAAACAAATGCTAATACACAAATAATGGAAAAAATAAAATGAGTGAATAGCATTAGCTTGGAAAAGAATAGACATGAAGGAATTAGAAGAGAAGGGGTGGTGACTTCACATGGTAGAAAATTTTAAAGACATCAGGGCTCCATTATGAAAATAAGTTACCCTAATAGTTTCTATTTTAAAATTATTCATTGGTATAAATAAGTGTATACAAAAGACAGATTTCAACTCAATTTATATTTCAGATAGTCTGAATGTCCCACTAATATCCTGCACTGTCCCTAAAGAAACAAGTTTCCTCTTAGATTCAGAATGATAATGGTCACAGGTAATATCTACCTGATGTCAGTACATGGCACTTTTATTCTATGCATGAAACTGTGTACTGAAGGTATTATTTGAGCCAATGGATATGTGTTTATCAGAAAAACAGAAGAATAAAACTCTGCTTACAAATCCAAATTTGATGTGCTACAATAATTTTTATACTTTTCTAGATGAGTTGGAAAAGTTTTCAGACATGAGATGTCTGGCTAAGATAGCTGATAACATGGAACTTCTGTGCAACCTAGCAATTGTTTAGATATCTAACTTAGTTTCTATCTTTCCTGTATAGGCTTTTATATCCATCTTTTCTTCTTCTGCATGTATTTTACGGTATATCTATGTGATTTTTCATACCTTTAGCCAGTTTACTCCATGTCCCCTCATACCTGATTCTTCCCCCCTCTTTTTCCCCTCTCCCTCTTGTCTTCCTCCCAAGTCTCTCAACCTTCTACTTCTCTTGATTATTTTGTTCCCCCTTCTAAGTAGGACTGAAGCATCTACTTGGTCTTGCTTCTTCTTGAGCTTCATGTGGTCCATGAGTTGTATCTTGGGTATTCCACATTCTTTGCCTAATATCCACTTATCAGTGAGTACATACCATGGGTGGTCTTTTGTGATTGGGTTAACTCACTCATGATGATATTTTCTCAGTCCATCCATTTGCCAGTGAATTTCATGAATTCATTGTTTTTACTAGCTGAGTAGTATTACATTTTGTAAATGTACCACATTTTCTGTATCCATTCCTCTGTTGAGGGACATCTGGGTTCTTTGCAGATTCTGGCTTTTATACATATGGCTGCTATGAACATAGTGGAGCATGTGTCCTTACTACATGTTCGAGCATCTTCTGGGTATATGCCCAGGAGTGGATAAGCTGTGTTCTCAGGTAGTACTGTCCAGTTTTCTGAGGAATCACCAGTCTGATTTCCAGAGTGGTTGTACCAGCTTGCAATACCACCAGCAATAGAGAAGTGTTCCACTTTCTCCACATCCTCACCAGCATCTGCTGTCACCTGAGTTTTTTATCTTAGCCATCTGACTGGTGTGAGGTGGAATCCCAGGGTCATTTTGATTTGTATTTCCCTAAGGACTAAGGATGTTGAACATTTCTTTAGATGCTTCTTGGCCATTCAAGTGTCCTCAGTTGAGAATTCTCTGCTTAGCTCTGTTCTTAATTTTTTTAATAGGGTTATTTGGTTCTCTGGAGTCTAACTTCTTGAGTTCTTTGTATTAGTCCTCTTATCAGATGTAGGAATGGTAGTTATGTTTGTATGGCTATCTTCTTCTGGATTTGTCAAAAGACTACTTCTTGCCTTTTCTAAGCTATAGTTTCCCTCTTTGTGTTGGGGTTCTCTATCTTGTGTCTATGAGTCCTGATCTCTTTACTAGGTTTACTATCTCCAGGGTTGTCTCCCTTTGCTATTTATTAATTGTTTCTGTTTCCATTTTTAGATCCTGGATGGTTTTGTTCAATTCCTTCATCTGTTTGGTTGTGTTTTCCTATAATTCTTTAAGGGATTTTTGTGTTTCCTATTTAAGGGTTCTTACTTGTTTACCTGTAGTTCTTTAAGGGAGTCTTTTATGTCCTTAAAGTTCTCTATCATTATCATGAAATGTGATTTTAAATCAGAGTCTTGCTTTTCTGGTGTATTTGGGTATCCAGGGCTTGTTGTGATGGGAGAAGTAGCTTAGTTTCTGTTGATGATGCCAAGTAGCCTTGGTTTCTGTTGTTTATGTTCTTACCCTTGCCTCTCAATATCTGGTTATCTCTGGTGTTAGCTGGTATTGCTGACTCTGACTGTGGCTTGTTCCTCCTGCAAGTCTGTGTGTCATCACTTTTGGGAAAGCAGTTCTTTCCAGGAGGAGTTTGGGTATGGAGACCTGTGGCAGAGGATCAGCTCTGGATACAGACAGAAACTGGAAGCAAGAAAAGATTTTATTGCTAAAACTCCAGCCTGCAGTATGAGTTGGTTCTTATGATCTTTCTGCTCACTATTCTGAGATATTTCCTGAGCCATAGATGCATGATTATGTAGACTTATCCACTGGGGCTGGCCTCACTGTGATCATTGATCTTTCCATTGTGTCCAGTTGTGGTTTTCTGTGATGGTCTCCATTTGTTGTACAGAGAAACTTCCTTGATGAGGGGTAGTAGCTACATGTAGTCTTTCTAGTTCTTTCTGAACTCTGGCTGGATGGTTCAGCTCAGCTGTTCTGGCCCAAACTCCTCTCCAAGCTGACTGATTCAAATTGGCTTCTCTAGGCTTCCTACTGAATTGCTCTGCTTAGAAAGGCTGCCCCTGAACTCGACGATTTGCTCTGAACTCAACCTCTCTGCTCCAAGCATACTGCTCCAAACACAACTCAATAAATTCTTAAACATGTAGAAACTAACAAAATCAAATAAAGAAGAACTTAAAAAGACCTATTATAAGCCATGATATTGAAGTGATAATATACAAACTCTTCACAAATAAAAATTTCAAGGTCACATGGATTCAAAGATGAATTTTATCAGATTTTAAGTAAGAGCTAATGCCAATACATCTCAAACTATTCCACAGAATCTAAAGTGAAAATCACTACCAAGATGCATGAAGCTAGTATTTCCCCCAACACTATTATAGATGAGGAGAGATACCTCCTGTCATATGCCCATTGGTTCTAATCATGGCAATAGCCTTGGCTTTTTGTGTTCCCAAAAGAGAATTCACAACAGGGCACAAGTAGAGTGACCAAGTAAGTGCATATGGATGTAGAAACTGAATGTCAATAAGCCCGCCAGAGGGTGGACTAAATTGAATAGTGATAGCAACAGCCTGCCTCTACCTCCAGAGTTAACAAATCAGGTCTGTGATTTTTCTTTCTCTTGCTCACCCTAGTCAGTACAGGTGATCTCTTTCCTGGGATAGGCAAAGGCATTCTTAGAAGCTGAACCCATGTACAATTTGTTGAAGTTAGATAGATATAACGGATGTAAGAATATGTACAAAGTGTAACTCTCCACAAAATTGAGGCGTTTATTAGGAGAAGGGGAGATGGTGCTTTGTGTGTCTCCACAAGGAACTTCATGAATGCTGGACAGAGCCTGCCAAGGTGGGTTTTGTTGTTTCTCTCAGAATCCTTGGTTTATCTAGTCAGTTTCTCTATCTCACCCAGCTGTGTGTCCTCGTGTTCATTTTCCTGGTACTTCTGACCTAATTATTTTAACCCTGAGATTTGTTTTAATTACAACAATGTCAGAACGGTATGAGGACAGTATAAAAAGTGAAGTATTAGACCAATGGTCCTGATGATCACAGATGCAAATTTTCAAGATAATTGCTTGTAAACCAAATTCAAGAAAAGGTAAAGAAGACCACACATTAGGGCTAGAGAGATGGTTCAGTGGGTAAGAGCACTGTTCTCTCCTCCAGAGGATCTGGATTTAATTCCCAGTACTCACATGGAACCTCATGACTGTCTATGCCAGTTCCAGGTGTGTCAACAACCTCACACAACTATAGGCAAAGGCAAAAAATCAATGCACATAAGTAAAAATAAATTATTTAAAAAAGAAGATCATACATCACAACAACACTGGTCTCATCCCATGGGTACAAAGTTGGTTTAACATCTGTAATCATAGCATAACATAACATCACATCACATCACATCACATAAATAGACATCTACAAATCACAATATAACATAACATATGAATAGACATAAGGACAGAACTTATGTAATTAACACAGAGAAACTGTTTGACAAAGTGGAATATGCATTCATGATCAAAGTACTGTAGATGGTAGGATCAAAGAGAATTTTCTCAACATAATGAAGGCCCATATTGTCCAACTCTATAGCCAATGCTTTACTAATTGTGGGGAAATCTGAGAGCATTCCCTCTGAGTGTGGAATTGAGAGAACTGTGTCCATTCTCCACTTTCATTTCTTATTATGTTCAAAATCTTAGATAAAGTAAGAGAAAGGAACAGCAGTATACATACAGGAAAGAGAATGTCAAATTATCACTTTTCTCAAATAATATGATCCTATAACAGATTATAAAGATGTAATCCCCCAACTTCCTAAAATTAACAAAGGTGACCACAAAATATTAATAAACTTCTACCCAGAAAAAGAACTAATCACCAGAATGAAGAGACATCTTAGAGAGGGGGAAAGAAATCATTGCCAACTATACATCAAACAGAAAATTAATACCTAGAATACTAAAGAGCTATACATATTAAATAGCAAAATCCCCAAATTCTCTCTCAATAAATGTGCAGGTCAATTAAATAACTTTCAAAAGAAAACAGAGTGACTAAATAGTTGAAAATATATTCAACATTTTAAGATGTAGGAGGAAGGAAAATTAAAGCATCTCCAGGATTCCATCTAATCCAGTCAGTTAATTATCATCAATAAAATAAAGTCTGGTAAATACTACCTTTACTCATTATTAGTAGAAGTATAAAATGTGGTAACTACTGTGTAACTCAGTGGAAGCTTCTCAAAAATCTAAATATGGAATGAATTTATGGCCTGGTGATACCCCTCAGGTGTATATCCAGAAAAATCAATCAACATACTGAAATGGGCACTTGCACAGATGTAGGCGCAATCTCTTGTGTACTGTGTGTACACATCACCTGCCAATAAAATCCTAAAGGCCTGTTAGCAAAAAGCAGGAAGTAGAAATTGTTAGTTGAGAGAGGGAAAGGGAAAGAGAGAGAGAGAGAGAGAGAGAGAGAGAGAGAGAGAGAGAGAGAGAGAGAGAGAGAGAGAAGAAGAAGAAGAAGAAGAAGAAGAAGAAGAAGAAGAAGAAGAAGAAGAAGAAGAAAGAAAGAAGAAAGAAAGAAAGAAAGAAAAAAGAAAGAAAGAAAGAAAGAAAGAAAGAAAGAAAGAAAGAAAGAAAGAAAGAAAGAAAGAAAGAAAGAAAGAAAGAAAGGATGGAGGGAGGGAGGGAGGGAGGAAAAGAGGGAGGGAGGGAGAGAGGGAAGGAGAGAGAGAGATTGAGAGAGAGAGAGAGAGAGAGAGAGAGAGAGAGAGAGAGAGAGAGAGAGAGAGAGAGAGACTCTGGGATAGAGTCGGATACAGAGTAACTCAGGTGTAAGAAACTGAAGAGAGGTAACTAGCCACATGGCAGTCATAGAAATATATATATATATATATATATATATATGGGTTAACTGAATTATGAGATACTTAGAGTGCAAGTCCAAGCTAAGGCCATAAACACTGTACATAAATAAGTCTCTGTTATTCAGGAACTGGGTGCCAGTGGAAAAACCCAGAGTTACACATATATATGTTTATTGTTGCATTTTTAAAATAGTTTAAAAATGAAATCAGCCAAGCTTTCCTTTAGCACATTGAGGGATTGAGAAAATGTGAAAGGAGGTTTTACTCAGCTACAAAGAAAAATAGAGTTATGGCATTTGCAAAAAACCCCAACAAAACAAAACAAATGCATAGAACTGGAAGTCATTATGTTAAGCAAAACTGGCCAGACTCAGAAAGACAAGCATTACATATCCTTTGATATGCAGAGACTACATTTTAATTTGTCTATGAGTTTGTGTATGCATGTGTTGTGCTAGAATGGTGATCACGAGAAAGGAAGAAGAGATCTTAGGAACGTGGGCTTCATCGCTTCTCAGCCTTTTAGCTAAGATCAAGTGTAGGAACGTGGGCTTCATGAGAAGTGAAAGGGAGGTCATGGACGACATTTGTTGTAAAGCAGAATGCAGATTAATAATAATAATAATAATAATAATAATGGAGGAAAAGGCCAGTAGGAGGGACTCAAGGGTGTGGAGAAGAGGGGAGGAATAAAGGTAAAACATTATGAAAAAGCCATAAAAAGAAATCCATCATACGGTATGGCAGTTTTGAAAGTAATAAAGAAGATTTGTGTATGTATATGCAGTCTATTATATGAGAAAAAATTCTGATTTTATATTTTAATGCAATTTTTCTGTGCCTGATTTCTCTATTTATTTTCCCCAACAAACACACACTACACACTCACACATAGTACACATAATACATAGACACTCGCACACATTCATACATATATACACATTCACAAACACACATACCTTACACATTCAAACACACCACATATGCATACATACACCATATACATACACACACACACCCCACACATACCACACACTCAGACATCACACACTCACACTCATAACACATACAACACTCAGACATATACATACCACGCACACATACACCACATTCACACAGACCCCAAATACACACACATACCACACTCACAATATATACACACCACACACAGACACTCACACACTCACACGTACCCCACACTCACACATAGCACATACACCTACCCCCACACACATCCACACACAGACTTACAATACACTCACACACACTTTCTCACATATACACACATACACACACACACTAATCACTCTAAAATCCACTGACATTATATTTCTAGAATTCCTTCAATCTACTCAGATTCACCTTAGAAACAGTAATTTAAGACTGTTGTTGGGCCAGCTCTTGTTGAGCAAAAGTGCTGCAGATCTGGAAGAGTGTCCTTGTTTGGGGCACCCCCAGGTTCTTTCCTGGAATTGTTTGTGCTAAATACTAGGTTCCAAGGGTTGGGACTACACACTTCTTTCCTCTCTTCCCACAGGACTTGGGGTACTGTCTTAATTCTAACTGGCACTGAATGAATACTGACTGCAAATGCAAAAAACAAAAAGCACACAAACAAAACAAAACAAAAGCTCCCTGAAATCTGGCAGGAGAAATTTTTTAATCACCATGGGTCCTCATTTTTGAAACTTTCAAAGGGTTTTCTGAAAAGGGTATAAAATAGCCTTTAAATAAACTAATATCAATCATGGTGCTATAAATGTTTCTCACAGAATTTGAACTATTCGATGTAATTTAGATTGCCTTTAATAGACTTCACTTTGCATGTTTCTTAATTAAGGTTATGCATGTAATCCTTTTATCAAATATAGATGATACTGGACTAATTCCCATCCTATAGGAGATCTAGCAGTAAAAAGGGCAGGGCAAGTGGGACACACGCTTACAGTGTGGGAATAGTCCTTTTCCTCCTCTCAGACATGCAAATACAGAGAGGACCCATTGCCTAAGGAAACCGCAACGTTTTCTAAAGCAGAGTCACATTCAAAGATCAATTTTCAGGAACATCTACAAAACTAAGTAGCATTTACCAAAACTTTCCAATCTCTAAGGACTTATAAGAACAGACATTGTTTATCAAGAAGATTAATATGAGACAATATAAAGAACCTAATTGGTATATATGTAGTAAGTTAAACCATGGATTTTTAGCACAAACTACAAAGAGGGTATACTGCTATGTGCTATGTTAGATTCATTTCATACATAAGAATATGAAGGGTCAGATGGTAAGCAAACAGAAGACACAGTTTACCTTCAGATTTTGCCAGTGACTTTCCTGTGGTCATTATTTTCCAGTGGCAGAGGAAGGCCAAGAGCCTGATATCTGACTCCCAAAGTGCACAGCTCTCTGCAGCATTCTGATGCTACCAAAATTAAATTGGCAAGTAAAAGCATCTTTAAGTGATTGAAAAATCTCTCATCATGAGGGACTGCACTTGAAGTCCTATTGGAGATTCTAGAGACAACTTGTAAGGTGCCTTCTGATAGTTTTGATAACAAATTAATTTGAAAACCAATAGAGAATTAAAGGATGTTATCTCTAAGTTGTGAAACAAAAGGACATTGCTGGGTCATCTCCCTTTAGAAGGGGCCAAAGTAGATTTTAAGATTTAAGCCCCAAGCAGTTGACCTTCAAACACTTTTCATGAGCTTTGAAAAGTGTGTGCACATGCGTGTGCTCATTTGTCTCTCTGTGTGTATTTGTCTATGTGTATGTGTGCATAATGCATGCATGTGTCTGTCTGTATGTGTATCTGTGTAAAAGCCTGTGTTTATTAGTGTAAATAGGCTCACTAAAGGATAAGCATATAACCAATGAATTTTCCTGTTGATGAAGGAAACAGAAAACTTCCCCACTCTACAACTGAAAAGCTACTGTATACTAAAAGTTATGAACTGAATCTCCAAGAGATAACAAAAATGAAACTCTCTTGTTACCCAGGAGAATTTTAGAGACAATGTGTGCCCTGAAGGTGACATGAGGGAACCAATTACATGGCATGGCTAAAAACCACTATCCAGTAAACAATTGGAATTCCCTATATTTTGTGACATCTAGTCACATTAGCCATGTGGTCTTATACCAGGCCTCCTTCTGCTCAGAGATACTACTGCATGTTGAATTTAGTAACCATGGAGATGACCCTCTGATTGTAAAAACTGTAAGATATTTTTTAAGGCAGGGTCCATTAAAATACCAACTGATTTCTGGGGATAATAATAGAATCTAAGTAACATTTGGCAAATACTATCCATATTCTTTAAGGATTTATATGGAAAAGATAGTTTATTTCTATTATATTTGTAACTCTGACAAGTCACTAGCATAACCCAGTTGATACTCAAACTATCTTTGACAAATGACTTCAAAATTAATTTGCCTATAGTCACACAGTTTAAGGCCTGAATCATAAATTAAAGTGAGATTTAATTACTTCAAACACCATACTACACTACAAACTACCTCCAATGCCTCAGTTTGTACAATGCTCACACAGCATGCACAAGAGGTGTTGTGTTTAATTTGATTTCCAACACTACATACAACAAGTTTTGGTGACATATGTCTATAATCTCTAGTGGATGCAGGAAAATCAGGAGTCATTGCGGCCAGAATGCACCATATGAGACCTTATCTCAAAATCAAAACAAAAGCCTGTATTGTACTTCTCCTAGAGGGTATGTATCCTATGAATTAAATAGTTGTGCTTCCATGAAATTAAACTGTAGAATTTCTAATGTCCAGTGTGGCTGTATTTGGATATGGAGACTCCAAGGAAGTAATCTAACTATATTTGATCATAGAGGCAGGGTACTTTGTAATAGGACTGCCATCATCATGAAAGAGTCACTAGAGTGCTTCTCATTCCCTCTGTCTCCCCTATTTCTCCTTCTATCCTTCTATCTAGACAACAAATTTCTGTTGTCTAACTCACTAACTTTATGGTACTTTATTATGGAAGCCCGTAATGATTTTACTATACACCCCTCCCCCCAAACGTCATATGAGGAAAAGTTAATACTCATAAAACAAGTTGGGAAGAGGTTTCAAATAGAAGGTGTTTAGACCGTAAGGAACCCACCATTATTCATTGGTTAAAGCTGTTCTCTCAAGAGTAAGTTCTCACTGAAGAGAGTTCATTAATTTTATGGAATAGCTTTGTTGTAAAACAAATTGTCTCACATGCAATCACTTCCCATTTGCCATGCAGTATCTTCTGCCATAAAGGGGGCAAAGGCCTTCCTCAGCTTTGCCATCCTGGTCTCCAGCTTTATACTGATCAACATCCAGAGTTGTTTTTCCTAATAAATTTCCTTTCTTAATAAATCTCTCTATAGTAGTGGTACTCTACTATATCAACAGAAAATGGACCAAGATACAACTTGATCAAGTAACACACTTCTGATACCCAAATTTTCCCTGTTTTAAGCTTTCTATGGATCTTATAACCTGGGATTTTCTCATGCACACTAGTATATGTGTCATAGGAAATGAAATGTGCATTATATAAAAAGGAAAGGAAAGAAAGGAGCACTCATTCACTTTAGTAAATGCTCATAGGTAGAACACAGCAAAGTCAGAGAAGGAAACACTGTTTCCTTGTCAAGACCCATATATATACCCTTACTCACATTGAATCAAGTAGCAGAGAAGGGTGGTTTTATGTATTCTAATTCCATTTTCAAAATTGCTATTAAGAATGATTCATATCCTAGATATGAGTAAGCTAAAATATAAAACCACTGGTGTTTTCTTTTCATCTCAAGCATTATCCTCGATTTATACTTTTCTACGTAGAGCAAACTACAAAGAAATATTTAAAACCACACAGGATAGCATGGAGTTGACCACCCACAGGCTGCTTCTTTCCCGGGAGAATTTAGAACCCTGGACAGCTCCAAACCCTGCTCCTCTAAACTAAATATTCAGAGCTGCTGGGATGGCTACAGTAGGAAATTAGGAAGTCAAGACATTCTTACCAAGAGCCTTTCAGAATGATCTCTTATTAGCAAAAATTATTTGAAGGCCATGTTGCAATGATTTGGCACAGTTGTGAAGAGATTGCCTGAATTTTGCTGAGATGAGCCATCACTCATTGCTGTAAGACCACTGGTCTCTAGACTGTCCCTAACACCTAAATTATAGTAAAACTCATTAAATCATCTTTTTCTGTATCAGCATTGTAACAATTGTCTAAATCGCAAGAAATCTTCACTTGACTAGAAAACTTCTCAACATCAGAACATGAGGATCCAAAATTAGGATCTCACTGAAATATGTCAGCAGGCAGACCTAGTTTTGCTATAAAGAAGCTACCTCCCACACTTATCTGAAACTTATTTATGCCTCCCCCAAATTGCTGGCTGGTCAGGATGGAATCATTGCTTTGATGCAGAACATTATAGAATGTCAGAGGCAAAGAGCTGTAGTGTGTCACCCAATTCAATGCCTTCATCTTAGCAAGGAGGCAGGGGAAAGCCAAAGAGTTGAGATAATTGACCTAAGTTCACAGAGGTGACTGCCTTTCATTTCAATAATTTTCCTTTTTCATGCAAGCCTCATGTCTTCCCGCCCTCTTCATCTTCTCTGGCACTGGCCTATGACTCACTATAGATCCAGTTGTATGTAGACCACAAGGGAGGTGACACAACCTGGGCAGCTATCTTTCTGCAAAGCAGATTCTCACCAGAAAATTGGCACTCGGTGCCTTGGCAGAGAATGTGCGTGAGCAGGAGCAGAGAGGAGCACACCATCTGGACAGTGTGATTCTGGGTGCCAAGTGGGCCCCAGCCACAGCAAAGGAGGAGAAAGGCATGGTGTCACCTGACTGCACACATTTATTTTTTGCTTGAAAGGGATTTGTTAGCAATCGTGCTATTCTGAGTGGAAGACATTGTAGGTGGTTCTGATGGCTGACAAATGTGTAGGCAAGGATGAAACAAGGTGAGTGATAGCCAGGCAATTTGCAAATGGTTTGTAAGCCAGGAAAAGTTGGTTGTGTGAGATTACTATGTGTGAATGAAGGGATGCAGTTTTGAAGGGTGAAGAAGGTTTGCTTTTTTTTTTTTCCATTTTTTTCTCCTCTCCCTTTTTAGAAAAGTAATATATAAAAAGATTTCCCTAATTGCCCTGAAGAAAAATAATGTAGTTTAATACCCACTGATACATGTCTTTTCTCACTAAGTATTAATTACACAGGTATTGTCCTAGGCTATAGCAACATAACCCTCTGAAAACCATACAGTTTTCTATATTGTTCCCAGATAATCAGCCAGTAGCATAATTCTGACAGTAGTTTTTCCATTCAACATTCTAAGTTCCTATATACATACTGCTTTGGGCAATAATTTTCAATATTGCATACCTATAGTGTATTTTAATGTATTTTATTTCCATGTTTATTAATATAGCTCCTGTGAACTTGACCACAATTGTGGCATCTATATCTTGAGGATCTCTTTTTCAGTTGTGTAATCATTTCAAATTTTTAATTTTATATCTGCAACACATCAATCATTTGGCACATTGAACTTCTTAAGGCACATTCATTCACATGGTATCACTTTAATCTTGACAATAATATTCTGATATTACTAGCTACTCAGACTTTATAGAAATGCTTATAAGTTTACTTAACAGAACTCAGCACTTTGGCATGAACACTTGCTTCAGAATGAAATGGATTCCATTTGGATCCTGACAACTATTTACCAAAACAAACTATGGGATTTTGTGGCAAAGAACCTTGCTTTTGAATAAGATATTTTTGAATAAGATAATCAGTGTGAAGGTGTCTGGCATAGTGTAGGAATACCTGCCTGTATCTCCTTCCTTCTCAGTTTGTTTCAGACCTAAAGATATCTAACTATTCAATGACGACTTCTTTCTTCTCTTTGTTTTATCTTTTCTATAGTTAAAGAATCATACTCTTTAATGAGTCTGAAATTAAGGGGAATAGAATTTTTGGCTATGGAGTGAAGCTATAAGGAGAAAAATGACAACCAAAATTGAGCACTGTAATTAATGAGAACATACAGCTATCTTTTTATAATGGGTTTCTCTCCCATTTTAAAGATGCTCATTTTTCTTATTTCTAAAAGAAAAAAGAAGTTGGGGAAGCTTTTGGCTCTACACTCTAAGTTTCCAGAAGTTAATTTTATTTGTTTCAGAACAGTTAACAATCATACTTATTACAATAATAGAATGACTATTCACAACAAAATTGATGAAGTCTGGTAAGCTGCTTCTTCTGAAATGATTTTCATTTTATATGTCTCTGCAGCAATATAAAATCTAATGACCACATAGAAATAAAATGCTGCTGGTATAGCTGATATACTCAAAATATGTAAAAGCCAGAATGATGGCCTCTGGGCAAAATCCTTAGTACTTGGAATATCCTCTTGGTTCATCAGAACTCAATCTCTGTGAAATAGAATTTGATTTCTCCAGCAGTAATTCTTCTGTCAAGAAGAAGCCAGTGTTTTCCTGTTAATAAGAATCCTTTCATTATATTTTATCTTTCTTTGAAACTGACCAAGCCTGAATGACCTCACAAATTTCATTATCTTTCAACAGAGTCTAAATACAATTCACAAATTAGATGCGGAAAGATTTCTCCTGCATTAGGGGAGAATTTTCTGCCTACATTAGGTTTGTATCTCCATGTGGTGGGAGCTACTCCACTATCCCATCCTGCCCTCTTCCCCCTCTTCTACTTCTTTCAAGGAAACAAGAATAACTCTCCTCCTATGAGTTTTGTAGAGTGTTTGTTTTTCAAGAGTGTTTCCCAAGTCAGCTCTCTCCATTTTCATGTTAAGGAAAACTGGCTTGCCCTGTTTTCTGCAAAGCTAAAACTCTATGAGCACTGAAGTGGGATTCAATCTGACACAACCATTATCTGTTTTATTTGTTTTTAAGAAAAAAATACTCATCTCACATCTCTTTTTATATCTTCATTTTATTAGATAAAAGCTACTACTAATCTGGCCTAAATATGAAACCCTAACAAAAGAACAAAACCACCAATTAAACCACTTTTATACTTTAAAACCTATCTACATCCTAATCTACCTTCCAACATAAAATCCAATTACATTTAAATTTCATTCATCATATAAAGATAAGAAAAACGAATAAAGATAAGAAATCTTGTCTTAGCATTTGGTAAGTTTTAACTATCAAATTGACCTAACTTAAAAATCGTTTGGGAAGAGTGATTTGCCTAAATCAAGTTATGTGGGAGTATCTGTGGGGGATTGTCTTGAAGTTCATTGAGGTGGAAAGACCTCCCTACTATGAGAGGTACCATTCCCTAGGCAGGAGATCCTGAACTATATAAGAATGGAGAAAAATTAGCTGAGTGGAAAATATGTACGTATTCATTAATTACTCTCTGTTTTTGTGTACTCTATGGTTGTGGTATGACAAGCTCTTGCCACTGTGACTTCTCTGCACTGAAGGCTGTAACCTTGAACTTTGAACTTTCTTGCCTAGGCTGTTTTTGTGAGGGTATTCTGTCACAGTAAATGAAACAGAACTAACAGATTTGAATTCTGATATATAATAAGGCATTTGTGTTTTTTAAGTTCATCTGCTCAGATGAAATAATTAAGCACAGAAAGAAAATAAAAACCAAGTATGTGAAAAATGACTCATCGATAATCATTTAAAATATTTGAATAAACATGAGGACAAACTTGCAATAAAATGTTTACAAGCTAAAAGATGTGAGTCATTTTAGAAACCATTTAATCCTCCTCAAGCCTAATAACTATCCCAGAATACTCCCAGACACTCTAATATTATGAAATATCTTACTTTAAGTCAGTATAACAGTATAACAGGAATTATAGAAAAGTTGAAAAATGCTCACATATGCTGAAGGCCTTGGCTGTTTTACATGACAACTATTGGGTATTTCTCTCTATTTCTGAACTGTCATTCTAAACTTAGGTCATCTGCCAGGCAAGTGCTGGGTTGCTTTCAGGACCACTAACGCCAGAGGACTCTGCCCAGCCAGCTTTTCCCAAGATCAAACAAGTTCTTATCTCATGTACCACTTTTCAGAAAGTAACTCTCTCCCTAACCTTCAATCATCTTTTAGGTGTGGCATCAAAACTTCATTTTTCCTTTGAAAACAAAACTGCTTTCAAAATTTTATTTCTGTATTTTTGTCTGATTTAACAACCTTTACACGATTCATCTGGAACATGGACAACTTCAGTATAGCCCAAAAGGAAAAAAAAAAACCAAGAATGTAGTTATGAGGCATGTCATGTATACATAAATTACAACAGACTGAATTATTAGCATATCAGAATATCAGAATTCTGAAAAGAAATTAACTCAGAAAATTGCCATCAATTTAAATATCACTTTGACTGAAATTCTGATCGAGGAAATTATTCTAATTTTGATTCCATACAATCTGTTTACATGATACCTTTGAGTATTTCAACAAGCAAAACAAGTGTATTTAATGCAGTGAGACAGAAAAATCAGGCTCTGTATGCATTATTAATGCATGATTTAGATTCACATCCTTTCTGAGGTAGAGGTTTTCTGTAACTAGATTCTACATGTTTTAAGAATGCTTTTTCATCTTTGTCTTCCAGACTATATCCATCAAAGTGGGTTACATCCTATTAATTTTATTTTTGGAAGAAACAAATGGCCATTGTAAATATTTGCCATGGTGCAAAGGAGTTGATGAAACTGAGAGTTGAGAGTTACCATCCGCATCTACTTTTGCTTTGCTGTGATCCAACTGAGAGACCAATTCAATGAAGAAAAGATTTGGGAAGGCTTACAGCATTCCATCTTAGATGCTTGATACTATGGTCTTGGAGACATATCACCATGGTGGTAGAAGTATATGGTAGAGGAGACCTCTTCAATCATATGTTCTGGCTAGTTAGTTATGTGTCAATGCAACACAGCCTAGAATAATTTTGAAAGTGAGAAATATAAATTGATAAAATGCCCACTCCAGATTATCCTGTGGGAAACCCTACAGTGCTTTTTTTTCCAGACAGGGTTTCTCTGTGTAGCCCTGGCTGTCCTGGAACTCACTCTGTAGAACAGGCTGGCCTCGAACTCAGAAATCTGCCTGCCTCTGCTTCCCAAGTGCTGGGACTGCAGGTTTGCACCACCACACCCAGTTATGGTGCATTTTCTTGATTGATGGTTGATGTGGAAGGGCCCAGCTGACTGTTGACAGTTCCACTCCAGGGATGATGGTCCTAAGGTACCTAAGAAATCAAGCTGAGCAAGCTAATAGAAGCAAGTCATGGGAAGCAAGCCAGTAAGTATTACCCCTCCATGCCTGCCTTATTAGCTCCTGCCTCCAGGCTCATCAACTTAAATCTTACTTTGTCTGAAATTCAGATAGAAAAATATCCTAATTTTGATTTTATACAATCTGTTCACATGATACCTGCTTCAATTCCTTCTCTGACTCCCCCCAGTGATGGGCTGTGGCATGGAACTAAAAGTTGAAAGAAATCTACTTTCCCCCACCTTGCTTTGGCGCATGGCATTTTATCACTGAACAAGAACCCCTAGCCAAGATATGATGGCAGTAAGAAGTACTGCAGAGCAAGACAGGAAAAGGCTAGATGCAAGATATCGATATCATATGCTTGAAGTAAACCATTTCCTTCTAATGTCTCCAGAACCTTCCAAAATAATGCCACCATCTAGGATTAATAAATTTAATTAAAAAGATTCTAGAAAATGCTGCATAAGCAAAGTTCATAGCTACATCTTTCTCCACTCTCATTTCTCACCATTCCTCTGGTTCATTTCTTGGTGTTTACCACATATTTCATCTGCTTTAACATCAGGAGAGTTGTGCTTATTATTTAATTGTCTAAAACACTTCCAAGATGCCCATACCTTTCATCTGTATCCCCATTCCATAAAGCTTTGTGTTTAATCAGTTTTCCCAATCAACAGAGCTTGCATTCACTCTTCTTCCACTTTATCCCCTACTCTACCTACTTGCAGTGGTTTGAATGAAATGGCTTCCATAGGTTCATATATTTGAAGACTTGGGGCCCAGTTGGTGAGACTGTTTGGGAAGGATTGGGAGGTATGGCCTTGTCAAAGGATATGTGTCACAGGAAGTAGCTTTTGAGGTTTCTAAAATCCACATGATTCCCAATTAGCTCTCTCTACCTTACACTTGTGGATCAAGATCAAAGTTCTCAGCTAACGCTTTAGTGCATATCTGCCTAATCCCTGCTATGTTCTGCACAATGATTGCAATAGATTCTAAAACATAAGCTCCAATAAATACTTCCTTTTATCAGTCACCTTGGTCTTGGTGTCCTGTCACGGCAATAGAAAAGCAAAGAAGACACCAGTATAAACTCAATGTCTGTATTCCATCTATATTCATATGTCAAAGCCCTAATATCCATTTAGGTTTATCTATAGGTGACTCATATAAGGAAGTCATTAAGGTTATGTGAAGTTTTAGTCAGGGCCATGGTCTAATAAAATTAGTGACTTTGTAAGAAGTGACAAAAAATAACTCTCACCATTCTCATTATGTACATAAAGAAGTCACATGAGTCTAAAGTAAGATGGCAGCTACCCAATGAGCCAAACACAAGTCTGAAGTGTCTACCTGCAGTGCCAGTGGCTGGATTTTAGATCTTCAGCTCTTACAAGCCAGCCCACCTGTGGCATTTGGTTACGGTAACCCAAGAAGGCATATTACCCTATCTTTATAATCTCAACAAAGGGAAATCTACCTTGAAATATATTAGTAAATCACAACTCCACTGAATATGCCATAACTTAACATCACATTTCTACTTTATATGTGTGGCTTGCCTGGAAAGGAAAGAACATGTTCATCCTAAATCTTCAAAATAGGTAGAGTAGCAGTATACTAGGAATACTCAATTGTTATTGGCCAGCTAAAATGGAAGTTCAGTAAATTAATTGCTAAATAATATTAACTCTGATATTCCCTTTATTTGGCTATTTATTTCCCAGTCTAAAACAGTTAGATTATCTGAAGCAAAAATGAGGAAAAGAGTGTGTTTTATGTTTTCCCTAGTTTATAGTCACGAGACCAGAAAGACTATGAAAAACAGAGCACACTCCCCTAGCACTTGCGAACTTGAGCTGAGGGCTAAATGAGGAAAGAAGAGAAAAAAAAAAAAACCATGAGCATCTCTTGGCCAGCAGACAGCTCCTCCAATCTAAAGGTATCACGTTGCATAACTTGAATGACAACACAGAAAACACAAACACAATTTCTTATTATTTTAAAGAGAAGAGCAGTTTTGTTTGCTGTTATGATCTTTAAATCAGCCCTCTCATATAACAAAAATCTACAATAGCCAGCAAGAAAATGTGGGCTGACATGCTATTGATAGACTCGAAAAATACACTGCAGTCTGTCAAGTTGCACATTTACATCTTAGAATCTAATCTGCTTTCTTTCCTTCATGAAATCGATTCTGTAGCAATTGAATAACCAGCCCACAAGGCATGTTAATATCCCGTGTATTTATCTTTATATAGCCCAGAAAGGGAACAGTAATTAGAAGTGACCTACTATTACCAGTGCTGAGGGACAGATTAGAGCAATCAGTGTTTTATCATTACTTCAAGGAGGTACCACCAAATCGGCTTCAGCTCTCAGTGACAGGCTGTTGAGCCCTTTGATTCGATTCCTGGAGGAAACAGACTCTAAAATGGTTGTCATTATCTGGGATTTTCTTTCATTTTCTGTAAATTTAAGGCGTCAGTGAAATAGGCTCTGTTTTTAGCTGTGGGATCATATTGTCGCATGCACACGGCACTGGATGAAGTAGGCTTTGGAAGAGCTAAAAAAGCTAAAAGAAAATGACTTTCTAGATTCTCATCCATTTGAGTGTTTTGAGCTAAGCCCTGAAGGTTAAGAATTTCCTGTCAGATTTAAGGAAAAATAACAAGGAGTTGTCACAAGCTCCAGTCCAGTTTTTTTTTTTTTTTAGCTTTTTCTTTAAAATTTTAGTTTCTAGTGTCAGCTACACAGCTTGCATATACAATGTGTATATCTAAAACATCAACAGGATTCGGCTTTGAAAGAGCAAGTATAGCCCCTGGCTGCACTTCTAACTGACTAGGCATTAAAGTACCATTCCTAGATAGCTTAATTTGTTGAACATTGTTCATTACTTCCTTAGGAAGAATGAAAGTGAGGCGAATCTTACAAAATATATACATCTATATAAAAATATATAGATGGTTTCAATTTCCCTTTTTCGTTCATGTAGATTTTTTGCTCTAAGCTGTTTCTCTACTGAATTCAGGTTCAGGAGCTCGACTTCTAGCTTACAATTTTAGCTTGAGATGCAGCATGCGGCGGAGGTAAATTTCCTTGATCTATTATCTACCTCTATTACTTGCATGTTGAAATAACACATCTGCAACAGACACTTCTAGATATAGGTCAATGGGGAATGGTTGGGATCACTACTGGAGCTTGGAGAAATATTCAAAACAAATTTAAAAGAAGCACAACATAAAATGGGTATATGATTAAAAACATTTTTATGATTAATCAGAGTCTTTACTTTTTCATTAACAGTGGTGCACCTAAAAACTACATTAATACTCTATAGCATATTCGTTTCCTGAAACTTAGAAGAACAGATGATTTCACATAGGTGAAAGTACTTCATGAACAACAAGTGACAGCACAAATGACAGATGATGAGTCTCTGTCAAGAATCAGACAAAGATAACAAAAAACAAAACACTCTGGTTATTTTAAACACAAAGGGGTTTACCAAATCTCTTAGAAAGCATTTGAGAGGTCTGGGCTTGTTATAGGATTGAGGCGGTGACTTCCAGAGTGATTATCAGAGCCTTTAATAACACAGGCTCATAGATATTTACTTCCTCTGTAAGAGTCAGAAAGCAGAGACATTAGTAAATTATCTTTGTGGCTATTAAATCTAGTAAATAAATAATAGTATTTAAAAAAATAAGTGATTCTGTATTACCTAAAATCTGTAAGAGTTGTTCATCCTAGAGCCAGTTATCTATGAAAGCAGCAGATGCTTGTACACTGGTATCATTTTTCTAATTAGAAATCTAAGGGTTAGGTCAGGTACAAGCATGGATGCTGCAGAAGTTCCAGAAAGGAGGATCCACCTCTCTGACTGTACTCAATAAAAAGACACAAACAGCAGCAAAGACAACCCAAAGCATTCTCTTCACTTGTATTTCATGAGTGAATCCAACCAGCCAAACCTAAATTAGACCTAGAATCTCACTGAAAAGAAGGAGCATAGATTTGAGTTTTACAGGATTGCTAGTATAGGAAGACATACTAGGACACAAGAGGCAACAATATAATAACTAGATAATTCAGAGGATTTAAGATGTAGAAATAGCTCATGTATTCCTTCTACCCTCAATATAACAAGTAAAAAAAAAGAGTCCAAAATAGTAGTCTTCTTAGAATCCATCCAAGAACTGAACATGCTAGGTAACCCACATAAATTAAATTCAATAAACAGGCAAGCTCTTCTCAGTTCAGAGAGAGAGAGAGAGAGAGAGAGAGAGAGAGAGCATGAGTTCTGTATATATTTTGTATTATAGCCCTCTGTCAGATTTAGGGTTGTGTAGGGATCCCTTTGTCCTATTGACAATGTGCTTTGCCTGACAGAAGCTTTTCAGTTTCATGAAAAGTTCAGTTTCATGGTTGATCTTAGGACATGAGCCATTGGTGTTATCAGGAAATTGTCTCCTCAAAGCTATTTCACACATTCTATTCTATGAGGATTGGTGTATCCAGTTTTATGTTGAGGTATTTGCTCTACTTGGACTTGACTTTGTGCAGGGTGATAAGTAAGGATCTATTTTCATTCTTTTATATGTAGGCATCCAGTTCGTACAGCATCATTTGTTGAAGATGCTTTCATTTTGCCATTGTACGGTTTTGGCTTCATTGTCAAAAATCAAGCGCCCACGGGTGTGTGTGGATTTATTTCTGGGTCTTCAGTTCAATTCCATTGATCAGCCTGTCTGTTTCTGTACCAATACCATGCACTTTTAAAATCACTATTGCTCTGTAGTTCCTATAGAAGTTCTTTTGTTATTCAGGATTGTTTTGGATATCCTAAGATTTTGTTTTTTCCATATGACATTGAGAATTGCTCTTTCAAGGTCTATAAAAAAGAATGTGTTGAAATTTTGATGGGATTGCACTAAATCAGTAGGTTACTTTTGGTAAGATGGTTATTTTCACTATGTTAATCCTATCAGTCCATAAACAGGGAAGATCTTTCCACCTTTTGATATTTTCTTCAATTTTTTTTTTGTTCAGGGACTTGACGTTCTCATCATACAGATCTTTCACTTGCTTGGTTAGAGTTACACCAAGATATTTTATACTATTCATGGCTATTGTGAAGGATGCTATTTCCCTAATCTCTTTCTCTGCCCATTTATCCTTTGTATAAAGGAAGGTTACTGATTTCTTTGAGTTAATTTTATATGCAGTCACTTTGCTGAAGTTATTTATAAACTGTAAGGAGTTCTCTAGTAGAATTTTGGGGACCACTTATGTATATTATCATATCACCCATGAATAATGATACCTTGACTACTTCTTTTCCAATTTGTATACCCTTGATTTTCAGGAAGTTAGATTCCAAAAAAAAAAAAAAAAAAAAAAAAAAAAAAAAAAAAAACCCAAACAACAACCTAATTAAAAAATGTGGTGCACATCTCCAGGTCCCTCAAGAGGCTAGTGGGGGCTTCCGGGCAGCCAGCTGGGAGAAGTCGGTGTGCTCCAATAAATCCGGCGGGCCCCAGCGGGAGCCTTCAGGTGCCTGCTTCAGGATCTGAACAGCCTGGACAACAGCACCCTGTCTACAGGCAGTGCAGAGTGTAAGCTGTGCACCAGAGGCCAACTGGGAAGGGGCAGCTTGCACTGGTGAGTCCAGCACTGACAAGACCAAGTAACACCAGTGAGAGCTAGATGGCAAAAGGCAAACGCAGGAACGTCACTAACAGAAATCAAGGCAATATGGCAACATCTGAACCAAATTCTCCTCTACCAGCAAGTCCTGGATACCCCATCACACCAGTAAAACAAGATTTGGATTTAAAATCACTGGTCATGATGCTGGTACAGGAACACATGAAGGACATTCAGGAGAAAATGGATCAAAAGTTAGAAGCCCTTGCAAGGGAAACACAAAAATCATTGAAAGAAATCCAGGAGAATACAAAAGCCAACAAGGAGGAAATGCAAAAAACACTTAAAGAAATACAGGAGAACTTTGGTCAACAGGCTGAGGTCATGAAAGACGAAACACAAAAATCTCTTAAAGAAATACAGGAGAACTTTGGTCAACAGGCTGAGGTCATGAAAGAAAAAACACAAAAATCTCTTAAAGAATTACAGGAAAGCACAAACAAGCAAGTGAAGGAGCTAAGCAAAACCATCCAGGATCTAAAAACAGAAGTAGAAACAACTAAGAAAACTCAAAAGGAGACAACTTTGGAGATAGAAAGCCTTGGGAAGAAATCAGGGGACAGAGATGCAAATATCAACAACAGAATACAAGAAATAGAAGAAAGAATCTCAGATGCTGAAGATTCCATAGAAACCATGGACTCAACAGTTAAAGAAAATGCAAAATGCAAAAAGCTTGTAACCCAAAATATCCAGGAAATCCAGGACACAATGAGAAGACCAAACCTAAGGATTATAGGCATAGATGAGAGTGAAGATTTACAACTTAAAGGGCCAGCAAATATCTTCAATAAAATTATGGAAGAAAACTTCCCTAACCTAAAGAGAGAGATGCCCATGAATATACAAGAAGCCTACAGAACTCCAAACAGACTGGACCAGAACAGAAATACTTCCCGTCACATAATAATCAAAACACCAAATGTTCTAAACAAAGAAAGAATATTAAAGGCAGTAAGAGAAAAAGGCCAAGTAACATATAAAGGAAGACCTATCAGAATCACAGCAGACTTTTCACCTGAGACTATAAGGCTAGAAGGTCCTGGGCAGATCTCATGCAGACTCTAAGAGAACACAAATGCCAACCAAAACTACTATATCCAGCAAAACTCTCAATCACCATAGATGGAGAAACTAAGATATTTCACGACAAAACCAAGTTCACCCAATATCTATCCACAAACCCAGCCCTAAAAAGGATAATAGGAGGACAACACCAATACAAGGAGGGAAACTTCACCCTGAAAAAAGCAAGATAGTAACCTTTCATCAAACCCAAAAGAAGTTAAGCAATCAAATTTAAAAAATAACGTCAAAAATGATAGGAAGTAACAATCACTATTCCTTAATATCTCTTAACATCAATGGACTCAATGCCCCAATAAAAAGACACAGACTAACTGACTGGATACGTAAACAGGACCCTACATTTTGCTGCTTACAGGAAACACACCTCAGGGTCAAAGACAAACACTACCTTAGAGTAAAAGGCTGGAAGACAATTTTACAAGCAAATGGTCTCAGGAAACAAGCTGGAGTAGCCATTTTAATATCAGATAAAATTGACTTTCAACCCAAAGTCATCAAAAGAGACTCTGAGGGACACTTCTTGCTGGTCAAAGGAAAAATACAACAAGAAGAACTCTCAATCCTGAACATCTATGCTCCAAATGCAAGGGCACCCTCTTTCATAAAAGAAACTTTATTAAAACTCAAAGCACACATTGCACCTAACACAATAATTGTGGGTGACTTCAACACTGCACTTTCCTCAATGGACCGATCAGGAAAACAGAAACTAAACAAGGACACAATGAAACTAATTGAAGCTTTGGACCAATTAGATTTAACTGATATATATAGAACATTCTATCCTAAAACAAAAGAATATACCTTTTTTTCAGCACCTCATGGTACCTTCTCCAAAATCGACCATATAATTGGTCACAAGACAGACCTCAACAAACATAAGAAGATAGAACTAATCCCATGCCTCCTATCTGATCACTATGGAATAAAAGTGGTCTTCAATAGCAACAGAAACAACAGAAAACCCACATACACGTGGAAATTGAACAATACTCTACTCAATGACACCTTGGTCAAGGAAGAAATAAAGAAAGAAATTAAAGACTTTTTAGAACACAATGAAAATGAAAACACAACATACCCAAATCTATGGGACACAATGAAAGCAGTGCTAAGAGGAAAACTCATAGCCCTGAGTGCCTCCAAAAAGAAAATGGAGAGAGCATACATTACCAACTTAATGACACACCTGAAAGCCCTAGAACAAAAAGAAGCTATTTCACCCAGGAGGAGTAGAAGGCAGGAAATCATCAAACTCAGGGCCGAAATCAATCAAGTAGAAACAAAGAGAACCATACAAAAAATCAACAAAACCAGGAGCTGGTTCTTTGAGAAAATCAACAAGATAGATAAACCCTTAGCCAGACTGACCAAAGGGCACAGAGAAAGTATCCAAATTAACAAACTTAGAAATGAAAAGGGAGACATAACAACGGAAACTAAGGAAATCCAAAAAATCATCAGATCCTACTACAAGAGCCTGTACTCAACACAACTGGAGAATCTGGAGGAAATGGACAATTTCCTTGACAGATACCAAATACCAAAATTAAATCAGGACCAACTAGACCATCTAAACAGTCCCATAAAGCCTAAAGAAATAGAAGGAGTCATAGAAAGTCTTCCAACCAAAAAAAGCACAGGACCAGATGGTTTCAGTGCAGAATTCTACCAGACCTTCAAAGAAGAGTTAACACCAATACTCTTCAAACTATTCCACAAAATAGAAACAGAAGGAACACTACCCAATTCCTTCTACGAAGCCACAATTACGCTGATACCAAAGCCACACAAAGATCCAACAAAGAGAACTTCAGACCAATTTCCCTTATGAACATCGATGCAAAAATACTCAATAAAATTCTTGCCAACCGAATCCAAGAACACATCAAAACGATCATCCACCATGATCAAGTAGGCTTTATCCCGGGAATGCAGGGTTGGTTCAATATACGGAAATCCATCAATACAATCCACTACATAAACAAACTCAAAGAAAAAAACCACATGGTCATTTCATTGGATGCTGAAAAAGCATTTGACAAAATTCAGCATCCTTTCATGCTTGGAGAGAACAGGAATTCAAGGCCCATACCTAAACATAGTAAAAGCAATATACAGCAAACCGGTAGCCAGCATCAAACTAAACGGAGAGAAACTTGAAGCAATCCCACTGAAATCAGGGACCAGACAAGGCTGCCCCCTTTCTCCTTATCTTTTCAATATTGTACTTGAGGTACTAGCTCGGGCAATTCGACAACATAAGGAGGTCAAAGGGATACAAATTGGAAAGGAGGAAGTCAAACTATCATTATTTGCAGACGACATGATCGTCTACCTAAGTGACCCAAAGAACTCCACTAGAGAGCTCCTACAGCTGATAAACAACTTCAGCAAAGTGGCAGGTTACAAAATCAACTCAAGCAAATCAGTGGCCTTCCTATACTCAAAGGATAAGCAGGCTGAGAAAGAAATTAGGGAAATGACCCCCTTCACAATAGCCACAAACAGTATAAAGTATCTTGGGGTGACTCTTACCAAACATGCGAAAGATCTGTATGACAAGAACTTCAAGGCTCTGAAGAAGGAAATGGAAGAAGACCTCAAAAAATGGGAAAACCTCCCATGCTCATGGATCGGTAGAATCAATATAGTTAAAATGGCCATTTTGCCTAAAGCACTATACAGATTCAATGCAATACCCATCAAAATCCCAACTCAATTCTTCACAGAGTTAGAAAGAGCAATTATCAAATTCATCTGGAACAACAAAAAACCCAGGATAGCTAAAACTATTCTCAGCAACAAAAGAAAATCTGGGGGAATCAGTATCCCTGACCTCAAGCAATACTACAGAGCAATAGTGTTAAAAACTGCATGGTATTGGTACAGTGACAGGCAGGAGGATCAATGGAACAGGATTGAAGATCCAGAAATGAACCCACACACCTATGGCCACTTGATCCTCGACAAAGAGGCTGAAAACATCCAATGGAAAAAAGATAGCCTTTTCAACAAATGGTGCTGGTTCAACTGGAGGTCAGCATGCAGAAGAATGCGAATTGATCCATCCTTGTCTCCTTGTACTAAGCTCAAATCCAAATGGATCAAGGACCTCCACATAAAGCCAGACACTCTGAAGCTAATAGAAAAGAAACTGGGGAAGACCCTTGAGGACATCGGTACAGGGAGAAAGTTTCTGAACAGAACACCAATAGCGTATGCTCTAAGAGCAAGAATTGACAAATGGGACCTCATAAGGTTACAGAGTTTCTGTAAGGCAAAGGACACCATCAAGAGGACAGATCGGCAACCAACAAATTGGGAAAAGATCTTCACCAATCCTACATCAGATAGAGGGCTAATATCCAATATATATAAAGAACTCAAGAAGTTAGACTCCAGAAAACCGAACAACCCTATTAAAAAATGGGGTACAGAGTTAAACAAAGAATTCTCACCTGAAGAACTTCGGATGGCGGAGAAGCATCTTAAAAAATGCTCAACTTCATTAGTCATTAGGGAAATGCAAATCAAAACAACCCTAAGATTTCATCTTACACCAGTCAGAATGGCTAAGATTAAAAATTCAGGAGACAGCAGGTGTTGGAGAGGGTGCGGAGAAAGAGGAACACTCCTCCACTGCTGGTGGGGTTGCAAATTGGTACAACCACTCTGGAAAGCAGTCTGGCGGTTCCTCCGAAAACTGGGCACCTCACTTCCAGAAGATCCTGCTATACCACTCCTGGGCATATACCCAGAGGATTCCCCACCATGTAATAAGGATACATGCTCTACTATGTTCATAGCAGCCCTATTTATAATTGCCAGATGCTGGAAAGAACCCAGGTATCCCTCAACAGAAGAGTGGATACAAAAAATGTGGTATATCTACACAATGGAGTACTATTCAGCCATTAGAAACAATGAATTCATGAAATTCTTAGGCAAATGGATGGAGCTAGAGAACATCATACTAAGTGAGGTAACCCAGACTCAAAAGGTGAATCATGGTATGCACTCACTAATAAGTGGTTATTAACCTAGAAAACTGGAATACCCAAAACATAATCCACACATCAAATGAGATACAAGAAGAAAGCAGGTGTGGTCCCTGGTTCTGGAAAGACTCAGTGAAACAGTATTTGGCAAAACCAGAATGGGGAACTGGGAAGGGGTGGGAGGGAGGACAGGGGAAGAGAAGGGGGCTTACGGGACTTTCGGGGAGTGGGGGGGGGGCTAGAAAAGGGGAAATCATTTGAAATGTAAATAAATTATATCGAATAAAAAAAAAAAAGAAAAAAAATGTGGTCCAGATCTAAATAGAAAATTCTCAACAGAGTAATCTCAAGCGGCTAAGAAGCACCTAAAGAAATGTTCAGCATCCTTAACCATCATGGAAATGCAAATCAAAAGGACCCTGAAATCTCACGTTATACCAGTCAGAATGGCTAAGATAGAAAACCCAAGTGACAGCAGATGTTGGCAAGGATGCAGAGAAAGGGGAGCACTCCTCCATAACTCATACAACTGTTCTGGAAATCAATCTGGCAGTTTCTCAGAAAACTTGGAAGTAGTTCTACTTGAAGACACAACTACACCACTTTTGGACATACACCCAATACATGTTCTACCATATCAAGAAAACAAGTGCTCCACTATATTCAGAGCAACTTTATTCATAATAGCCAGAAACTGGAAACAGCCCAGATGTCTCTCATCTAAAGAATGGATACAGAAAATGTGGTTCATTTACACAATGGAATACTGTACAGGTATTAAAAACAAGGACATCATGAATGTTGCAGGCAAGTGGATAGAACTGGAAAATATCATTCTGAGTGAGGTAACCCAAAAGGACATGTATGGTATGTATTCACTTATTAGTGGATATTAGCCATAAAGTAAAGAATGCTCATGATATACCCAATAGACCCAAAGAAGGTAAACAAGAAGGAAGACCTAAGCAAAGATGCTTCAGTCACACTCAGAAGAAGGAAAAAATTGTCATAGGAAGAAAAGAGAAGGAGGGAAGTGGGCAGGAAATGAAAAGGGGAGGAGAATTGGGGGTGGGGTGATTTGGAGAGAGACAGAAGATTGGAAATCTGCAGCTGCCAGAGCATGTGGAAGGGTGGGAGAATCTTTAGGAAGGCTCCCAGAAACCTGAGATGGGGAAGGCTCCCAGGAGTCAACGCACGTGACCTTAGCCAAGATGCCTAACAGTGAGGACATGGAACCTGAAGAGCCACCTTCACCTTGCATGGTCAGGCAGAACCGCCCAGTGGCAGAATAAAGACACCAACCTACCCACAACATTTTTTGACCCAAAATGTGCTTTGTCTAAAAGAAATGCAGGAACAAAGATGGAGCAGAGACTAAGAAAATGGCCAACCAATAACTGACTTAACTTAAAACTCATCCCATGGCCAAACACCAGTCCCTGACATTATTACTAATACTGTTATGCTTGCAGACAAGAGCCTAGCATAACTGTCCCTGAGAGGTTCTATCCAGCAGCTGACTGAAACAGATACAATTACCCACACCCAAACATTGGACAAAAGTTGGGGACTCTTGAAAGAGTTGGGGGAATGATTGAAACTGCTGAAAGAGATGGGAACTCCACAGGAAGACCAACAGCGTCAACTAAACTGGACCTCTAGGAGTTCTCAGAGACTAAACCATCAACCAAAGAACACACAGGGGCTAGAATGAGGCCCCTGACACATATAGCAGCCCAGTCTCTATATGGACCCACAACAACTGGAGCAGGGACTCTCCCTAAAGCCTGACGGTATCAGTTCCCCAACAAGGCTGTCTTATCTGGCCTCAGTGGGAGAGGATTTGCCTAATCTGGCAAAGACTTGATGTGCCAGGGTAGAGGAATACCCAGGAGCTTCTTGCCTTCTCAGAAGAGATGAGGAAGGAGAAGGGTATTTTTGAGGGGGGACCAGAAGGAGGGGCAGCATTTGGGATATAAAGAAATGAATAAATATTTTTTTAAAAAAAGAGAGGCCCATGGTTGCTTTGAGCAGTGGCAGAATTATGAGAGGAATATGTAACAGATGGGGGACAGAGAAATATGTCGAATTCTACCAAACTATTTAGGTGAGCTAACATGGCAGACTGGAATCTCAAAAGATTCTACTTAAGAGAATGTCTGATAGCATTTTCCAAGCATTTTCAAGAAACTTGCCCTGAATTGGGATGAGTTAACACCAAGAGGTAGGGTCACACCTGGAGGATGTATTTCTGTCAAATTTTATGTGCTTGTATCTCAGTCAGCCCCAAACACCCAAAAGTTGCAAGAAAGGCAGAAATATGGCACTTCAGGTCTTTATCTCCTCCATTTAGAGCTCCTCCAAAATGCAAGGAAGAACAGCAGGTTCAGAGGTACCCTTCCTGCATGCATGGAAATACTCGTGATGAAATTTAATCCCCATCAAAAGGTATTTAAAAAGAGGGCCAGTTTGAAAAAACTAAAGGTAATTGGTTCATAATAGCTCCACCCACCCTTGTGATTGAATTGATCCCTTTGGGAACTGATAGGTTATCTAGAGAGAGCTGGCTTGTTATACTGGCTAGTGTGCTTTCAAGTTTTTCCCTATAACCCTACTTTTCATGTGAAACTTCTGTTACCTCAGAACTCTGCAGGGTCTTCATCAGTAAGAAGACTCATTAGTTGAGGACCCTCCCAAGTCTATAACAAGTATTTGAATAAAACCTTTATTCTTTATGAAATACCTATGATATGGAATTCAGTTATAGCTACCGAAAATGGATTAAGGTATCTTCCAAAGCAAAGAAAGTTGGAGTTAGAACTATCAAACAGGATCCCATAGGGAACCAAAAGTGATAGGTGGGTGGTAAAACAAGCTGAGCTTCCCACAGTAAGATAAATTGCTTCCGAGCTGTAAAGCCTAGAGAGACATCACAGCATCATGGGCACTCAGGCCTGAGCCCAACTAGGGAAATTCTGATCATGCCTACACTCTTTTTCATTTGGCTTTTGAGACAGGACCCTACTCTATAGCTCAACTGACCTGAAAAATCACTGTCTACCTTATGTTGGCCTCAAAAATTGCAATGATTTCCTTGTTCTCAGTCTCTTGTATATGTAGACTTATATGTGATAATTGGTCTTCAGAAGGAAGAGACAGGAGGTAGTGAAAGGGAAATATAGAGAGAATATTTGGAGAGTTTACATTAAGTTTAGTTTTCAAAAATGATAATGATGATGAAGAAGACAATAAATGTTAGCCCATAGAACTGAGAAGCTCAGAGAATCCTAAGAAGAATAAAGAAAATGAAGATTATATAGGCTAACTATAATTATTGCAGTTTGAACGAGAATGGCCTACATATTTGGCTCCCACTTGGTGGAACTGTTTAGGAAGGATTAGGACATGGAGCCTCTTTGGAGGAATGGGCTTTGAAGGTTTCAAAAGCTAACCCTCTCTCTCCCCTTGCCAATAGATAAAATGTTAAGTTCTAATCTACTAATCCGTTGCCATGACTACTGGCTACTGTGTTTTCCACCATGATAGTCATGATGACCATTCTCTGCAACTCTAAACATGCCTCCAATTAAGTGTTTTGTTTTGTTTTATAAGCTGCCTTGGTCATAGTGTCTCTTTACAGCAATAAAACAGTAACTAAAACAATATTAGAATTACTAAATTCTAAAGATGAAAAGTTTCAAGTCAATCATGGTAAATTAAGGAATATTACATGCAGTGAAACAAGGATAGGATAAGGAAAGGAAAAAATATGTCTAAGAGTGTGCATGTGTTCCATAAAGCTACATTTAAAGAAAAATGTCCCAATCTTTTAAAATGTAAAACAAACATCTGAGACTTCTCCCATTTGTTTCCAAGGCCTTTGTGCCTTCACCTATAGAACTCACAGATCTAATCTTAGCCAATTACTTTACTTGAAATTACTCAAAACATATCTAATACTTTGTATACTAATGAGCCTTAAACATCCTATTTCTTTTGGCTAGCATGTCATGATAGATTCTTATTGTAGGGAACTACCTTATGATTATTTCAAGGATGGGTTGTTGGAAGAATAGACGAGACTAAAATCCTGTATCATTCATGAATTGCTACAATATTCATTCTATAAAGAAAACATGAAATCTGAAGAAAATGTACTGACGTTGAAAAGAATACTAAGGATATGGAACATCTGTATTAGTCATGGGGATAACAAAAGCTTATAAAAGACCAATATCATGGGATCATGGTAAAAATTTGACATTAACCTCATTCACAGAAATAGATCTGGGAAGTAACACATTTTAGTTCATAATTGTTACATCTCAAGTTTCTGTGTAAAAGATGCATGAGAAGGAATCTTGGGGGTGACTAGAAACAATATTCTGCAAGTCAATTGAAATCTTGAAGTTAATTCTGTGACACCACTGTGCTGGTTTTGTGTCTGTGCAATCCTTCTCCATCAGTGGTAATTCTGAGCTCTTCTTCTCATGAATGTTGGTATTCCTCTGGCTACCACCTTGATTTTCCCTACACTAATAGAACCAGTTGCACCATCTAAAACTCTGTGTATAACTTAAGTATTCCTCTCTATGCATCTTTCACACAGAAGATGCTACTTACAAGTGGGTATGTATGAGAGGGAGAGAGATGAGCTGAGAGAAGGGGAGCAATGAAGATGACATCACAATGACCAGAGATCTCACCTGGTGAGATCACAGATAAGTCATCATAAGGCCTGTCATGGGACCAATTCATATGAAGGGAGAAAATGTCACTGCAGAAATTTACTTTTGCCTAAACTTCTCTGGAATAGAGATCATGGTGACAGTAGTATAAATGGCATGCAGGCTAATATCACTACAGGAGGTGAAGAAGACTGAGACACCTTTCTCCAAGACAAGACCAGTCAAGCTCTCTGTAGTCAACAGAATACAAATATGAAACATTAATTTCTTTGGACTGAAGAGAAGCTGAGATGGGTACCAGTTCCTTGAGACATTGTAACTTTCCACAGTTACATCGAATGAGTTACCTGGAAGGGAAGCTGAGAATGTATGGGAAGGCAGTGAAAAGAGATGGAGACTGAGACAACATCTGATATTCAAGGTCTCAAAGCTTAATGGAGGATCCCAAATATATAGGCATGGGGAAACCCCTTCCCTCAAAGGCTGGAAACTCTCCACAGAACCAGTTCAGTTGCTCTGCAGGTGGCTAGTGTCTCTCAGGAAGCTGCAGGTTCTTGAAGAACAATGGGCTTCACCTTGGTCTGAGGACTCCACCCTAGGTGGAGAGGATTGTGGCTAACATAGGAGTTCCCACTCAAAGGCTGGGAGAGGAACTTCCCATTGGTCAATGCCAAGTTCCTGCCAGGTGGCATGGCACCTCAATAAGGCTCTCTACAAGACATCTCCCTCTTTGACAACTCGTTACCAGCACTAGCACAAAAGGATCCTAGCTACCATGTATGAAGCTCCCATTTTGAACTCAGTTCAAGGTAGAACCTATCTTGTGAGGATCCAAGTGAAGTAGTAGGGAGGCCATTATAGGGAAATAGTGTCCTGGGAATTACGATGGTCTGGACAATGTGAAATACACCAGTGATATGGACAGAAATCTTGCAGTTGACCTGAGGAGACAAAGGAAAAGTTCTCTGAGGCTGTCTACAAGTTCCCTTCTGTTTTCCTTCAAGCCTTTCCTTTGCCAGTCCTTCCCACTGGTGTTCTTTCCCTCTTCATCTTCCCCTGCTGCACTACCTCACCTAATCATTATGCAGTATTGCCCAGTGAGTACTGCTTTGCCTTGTTCTATAGCGGTGAACAGGGGGTGAAGGTAAATTCCAGCATCTATGAAAACAAGATGGAGAGAGCAAAGCAAGCTTCCCTTTTACCTGTATGGACTCGATCCTCTCTCCTATTATATTAGAGAAAACTACAACCAGCCTCTAGGAGCTTCTGCCTTGCCATTGCCCCTTTAGTAAACATAGTATAAGAAACCAATAGTTTGTTTTGAATATTCATATTTAAGACAAAGTATTAACTTCAAAATAAGGTATTTCTCAGGAGTAATTGCTGTTGAGTTAATGACCTGTAGTAGATTGGTCCATTAACTCCTCCCAGATGTTAATACTCTTTGTAGAAAGGCCTGAAGTCTCAATCATTATTGACTGATCATGCCGGTTTTCCTGTACATATCTGGGGTTTTGTGACATCTGCTTCTAATAGCCGTATTTGGCTGTTCTTTGATTAAATATTGTCCAGTTTTAGATCCTGTGATGGATATTGAAGAATGCTGTATAATATCTTCATAGAAATGTGTGCACACATGCAAATACATCCTACAACACACACACAGACACACACATACACATACATACACACACACACACACACACACACAAGAAAATATATCTTAAAGCAAAATTTTCCATGCAATATAAGTTTTCTTCCCAAGAAGAAGAACCTGCTAACACTAGAACAGAAATTAAGCTCTTTCAATTTAATCTCCTGCTCTACTATCAAAAGCTTCCCTCTCTTTTTTACTCCCTTTTTTCTTTCCTCTTCCTTCTTCTTCTGTGTAGTCCAGTCTGACTAATGATCCTCCTACCTCAGTGCTGATATTATGGATATCCACCTCTACACTCAGCTGTCTTAGGAATGTTTGCCAAAACATCCAGTGTAGGGAAAACAGACCTGAGCATGATATACATAATAAGTACTCATAAATCAGAATTTTAATTTCTTATTTTCTTTCCTGTAAATCCAGAGGACACATGCCACAGGAATAGAAAATTTGGTGCCTTAATCCAGAATTTTGGTCTCTCTTTTCTAAAGACGATTCTGAGATTCTTACAGCAATAGTGGCTTCTCTAGTAAAAGAGAGAAGGATTATCAGGAGGGACTTCTTTTCCTTTTTTTACATATTTATGAAGGTAAGTTTTAGAGTGTCTACCACAGTCATGATGGCACAAATGGCACATTCTACTAGAAGATGGCCTTTGGAATTCTTATTCAGATGTCTTAGCACAGAACACATTGGAATACAGTAGAGAAGATGATGTCCCATTTTACAAGAGAATACAAAAACCACAGGTTAACTGCCCCCAAATCAGGCTACAGAGCTAGTCTCGCTCAATGGTACATCAGGGTCTATGCTCACTCCATGATATGAAAGGTCTGTAATTCTTTTCGTGAGCTGCTGGAGTTTCTAAGGCAGCATGCTAGAGGGCACTCTTTCAACCAGGGCCCATTTCCATATCAAAATCACACTGGAAATGATAAAAAAATAATGTAGGGAGAATGTATAATATTATGTTTTAATGGTGGTCATCAAACTCCCAATCTTTTCAATTTATATCAACATCTATCAAGTGTGTGGCCACTGGAAATAGTGCACTGAATGACAAACCAGGGTCCCGAAGAGGCACTACCTGAGGGTCAAAAATGGGAAGAGAGAAAGGAGGCTAAGCACACTAAGAAAGACGAAGTCAGTCTGGATTGTGTCAAGGCCTCATTTAATGTCAGGGAGATAAACGAGTTTTAAGGCTTACAGAGAAGGAATTGACCTTCACACAAGAACAAAGGAGGGAAGGGCAGAGACACCCCTGGCGAAGCAGGAAGTGAAGAGGTCATCCGGTGGGAACACCCAGAGTTAACACTGGCAGGAACATTCCACAGTTAGGGCAGGAACATCTTGTGGTATTCTCAGAATCTTCTTGCACATGGGGAAGGCTCTAGTTAATTGTTCTCAAATTTTAGCAGCCACCACCTTAGGGCCGTGAATAAGCATTAAATCTGAATAGCTCAGGACGGCTTCCCACACCTTGCAGAGACTGTGAGAATGAGAGAGCAAATATTTTGGGTTCAGACTCCATCTTAGAGAACTTGACCTAAGGTTGAACTAAAGTTAACTAACAAGACAATACCTAGCACCAGTTTCCAGGCTACCCCCCCCCAACAAGACCTGTGTCTAACACCAGTTTCCAGGTTACCTCCCAGCAAAACCTGTGTCTAATACCAGTTTGCAGGTTATTTCCCAACACAACTGCACCCCCTGGTTACAAGTCCCCTCCTGACACTTCACTTCCTAACCACCACCAATCAGGAGGAAAAAAGAAGTTAAGTTTATGGTTTGGCTCCCAGCACCAGCCAGTTACATTAAAGGCCATAATGGTCCCCCAATCAGTTGTGTACCCAACTAGATACACCCTTTCTGCCTCTATAAATGCTTGTCTGAAACTGAGCTTGGAGCCCACTTCCTGCATCTGAGACTGGTGTGGCCCAAGCTCAAGCCTGAATAAAGAGACTCTAATGCAATTTCATAGGAGTCAGCACCTTGGTCATCTTTTGGGGGTTCACGAATATTTCCTGGCACAAGTGCATGCTCCCAAGATGGCACTGTGATCACCTGAATTGTCAAACTCGTATCTGTGCTTATAAATGCTAACAGAAGTCACACAGGTATAGGTTTTCCTGTGAAAATGAAAGTAACTCAGTTCTGATTGAACCTCGGGCTGCATTTTTAATGAAATCACAGGAGCAAAACCACAGAGCTCTCAGTTGCTATAAACAAAATCAAAATAGGTTGCTATCTCTAATTTTATCTTATGATATAATTTCAATCCTTTAAACCAATACATTGAATAAAATAGGGTGAAGATTTTATATGGTGATAACATAAAATTGGGCATTAGCATTAATAGAAAACTGCTTCAATATAGCCTTTCATTTACAATGTATATATAAGTATCAGATATGATATCAGAAGGATAATTTAATAGGGGGAGACTGCAAGGGAATGAAGGCAAAGCTTCTTCTAGTGTCTTTTACTCTAAATGCTTAGGAAATTACCTTAGAATCTCACCTTGGAAAAATCAGTTGTAGTGAAAGAATATCCTTCTCTGATTCAGCCTGTATTGCCTCTGTTGAGTCAAGTCATCTTTGGTAATGCAAAGACCATGGTTCTGAAATGACTAGAAGCTAATGCAGACAATGCAAAGGCTGCAAAACAGCACAATTTTATACAAAGTAGGCAGGTCCGAAAACTCTGTGCCTAGGTTGGTTCAAATGGACTCATTTAGAGAACTCTCCAAAAGTCCTAAGAGGGAGAAAAAGGAGAAAGGAAGTATGAGGGGGAGGGGGAGGGAGAAGAACTAGACTACCAAAAAAGAGGGCAAAAAGAGTAACAGATAGCAAATCAAATGAGTGATATTCTAAAATAAATGCTAGGAAGAAAGAGAACAAAGCAACAGGAAAGAGTTTTAATTCTAAAACTTGACAAGAAAGACTTACAACTAGTACTTACTCTCACAGCTGAGTTCCAGCATAATTACATCTGGATTTATCAAGGATTCTTTAAAACATTTCAGGTGGATTCAGCATTGTAGCAGAGAGAAGTATTGGGAGCTGACTTGCTATAATATAAAAGTTAGGCCTGTGTCCCAGATACTAGTAAGGCATTTTGGTGAAAACAGAAATTAATCAAAGAAAGGCATAAAGAAATATGCACTAAATCAATGAACTACAAAGTACCATTATTTTATACATTTTTAAAAATGCTGTATTTAGGAGTGAATTCCAGCTTTAAAAAAATTATGATCAAGTTTCAATGACCTTAGTTATCCTGGGGCCTATGTGTCCTAGATGTTACTCAGAGATGTAAGCTCTAAAGATCTAACACATCTGTCCATCTCAACTGTATTCATGTCTGTCCTCAGGTTCTACAATATAGATGATATGTATATGGTGATAGGTTTCAAAATACCTAGTAGCTTCCTAAAACCATAGATACCATGAAAGCCTATGTAAATTATGTCATATGTCCACATACATACCTGTGGTAAACTTTAATTTGTAAATCAGGAATAGTAAAAGATTAATGACAATAATTCATAATAAAATTATTGCCATAAGTTATATGAATTTAATCTTTCTCAGAACAGCATATTATATTGCACATATTAATGGGAGCACAGCATACTCTGTGTGGGAATGTGAGACAATGAGATAGTTTATGCCTAAGTGGAATGGGTCAAAATCAAGATATCACAAGATTTTATCACAATAATTAAAATGGTACACAATTTACTTTAAAATGGCAAGGATGTGGAGAAAAGGGAACACTCCTCCACTGCTGGTGGGATCGCAAACTGGTACAACCAATCTGGAAATCAATCTTGAGGTTCCTCAGAAAATTGGAAATATATCTACCTGAAGACCCAGCTATACCACTCTTGGGAATATACCCAAAAGATGCTCCACCATACCACAGGGACACATGCTCCACTATGTTCACAGTGGCCTTATAATAGCCAGAAGCAGGAAAGAACTCAGATGTCCCACAACAAAAGAATGAATACAGAAAAATGTGGTTCATTTACACAATGGAATACTATTCAGTTATTAAGAACAAGGACATCATGAGTTTTGCATGCAAATGGATAGAACTAGAAAATATCCTGAGTGAAGTAACTCAGACACAAAAGTATATATATGGTTTGTACTCACTAATAGGTGTATATTAGCCAAAAAAGTACAGAATTCCTAGGATATAATCCACAGAACTCAAGGTTAAGAAGCTGAAGGGTCCAAGTGAGGATGCCTCAATCCCTCTTGAGAGGGAGAAGAAACCAATCATGGGAGGCAGAGGGAGGGAAGGACATGGGTCGGAGAGGGACAGGTGGAGGGGAAAGAGGGAACATGATCAGGTATGGGGGGTACAGGAGTGAAGCCCTGAGGGCTAGCAGAAAGAATGAAAATAGGCAACTGTTGGAGGTAGGAGTTGGGGGGGGGGCATGTATAATGTACCAGAGACATGGAAGCTGAGAGATTCTCAGGACCCAAAGGGAGGAATCTTGGATGAAATGCCCAATGGTGGGGAGAGGGAATTTGTAGTGTCCACCACCAGCAGAAAGACAGGGCATCAAGTGGAGGGATGGGGTTGCCATCCAACAGTCAAAAACTGACTCAGAATTGTTCATGTCTAAACGAATGGCGGGGACAAAAATGGAGAAGAGACTGAGGGAAAGACAATCCAGTGATCAGCCCAACTTAGGATCCATCTCAAGGAGAGGCTCTAAGACCCGACACTATTACTAATGCTATGGTATGCTTACAGACAGGAGTCTAGCATTGCTATCTTCTGAGAGGCCCAACAAGTGGCTGACTGAGACAGGTGCAGGTACTTACACCCAACCAATGGACTGGAGTTGGGGACCCCTGTGGTTGAATTAGGGAAAGACTGAAAGAAGCTGAGGAGGAGGAGGGCAACCCTGTAGGAAGACCAGCAGTCTCAACTAACTCGAACCCTGAGATATCCAACCAGGTAGCCTACACTAGCTGGTCCAGTGCTCCCGACACATATACAGCAGAGGACTGCCAGGTCTAGTCTCAGTGGGAAAGCATCTAACCCTTGAGAGACTTGAGACCCCAGAGAGTAGGGAGGCCTGGCAGGTGGGGGTGGGAGGGGACATCCTTGCGGAGATGGGGGGAGGGACCGGTGGGGGGGGAATGAGGAATGGGATGAGGAACTGGGATGGGGAGGGGGTACTGGGGAGGGATAATGACTGGATTGCAAAAAAAGCAATTTAAAAAAAATCTATGAACTGCACATTTCAAGAACTTCCACACAGTATTATTAGAAAATAGCTGAAACTAATTATGTTTTAAACTATCCTTGAGAGACCCTAGAAAACAGTAGTAAATAACTCTGTGTCTGTGGCTCAAGTGAGGGTCTCAAGTTAACCTTCAAAACCATCAGTTTGTATAGTTTTCCAAAACAAAAAAATGCATGCACCACCTCACCACCTGTCTTTTCCTCTCCCCTCTGTCTCTCTGGATCAGTGTTTCTGTCACCACCATCTACCAAAGAGAAAGAGAGAGAGAAAGAGAGAGAGACAGAGAGACAGAGAGACAGACAGAGACAGAGAGGCAGAGACAGAGACATAACAGAGAGAGGCAGAGACAGAGAGACAGAGAGAGACAGGCAGAGACAGAGAGACAGAGAGAGACAGGCAGAGACAGAGAGTCAGAGATAGAGACAGAAAAGACAGAGAGAGGCAGAGACAGAGAGACAGAGACAGGCAGAGACAGAGAGACAGAGAGAGACAGGCAGAGACAGAGAGACAGAGAGAGACAGGCAGAGACAGAGAGACAGAGAGAGACAGGCAGAGACAGAGAGACAGAGAGAGACAGGCAGAGACAGAACAGAGAGACAGAGAGGCAGAGATAGTGAGCCTGAATTGGACAAACTTCCTTTCAGGCAGTGGCACAGGATTCTTTCCACGCAGCTTCCAGTCCACACTGAGAACTCATCATCCTGTTAACCTTCTTTGAACAGAGAGGGTCCTCTGTGCCCGAACCTCCCACAGCATCCTTGACTCTTCTGTGCTAGCTCTCATCACTTCACCGTAACTTGTTTTCAGGAAAGTTATCTTAGGGTTTTTATTTTGTTGGCTCTTCCAATTCTCTATCTCCTCTGGTTTAGTTTCTAAATTAAGAGTTATAGAACAAATGACCTTTTTTGGTTTCAGATAATTTTAATTATAGTTATTGGAATTATTGAGCGGAGCCAGAAGCATCCTCTTATTTGATATTCCAGATGAATAGGTATCTTTAAATTCATTAAATAGATGTCAAACTCTATGTTGTAATCTTAAGATTCCTTCATAGAATTATAATCATGTTCCCTTGTGTGTTCGCAACATATGGATAAACAAATGAAAAAAAACTAAAGCTATAGAAGAGAATTTAAAAAAATAATCCTATGTATTTCAAATCATTTCCAGAAAAAGAAGAATTAAAACATCTGTTTTTAACATTTGCATCTTAATATTGTTTTGTCGTTTTAAATGATTTATTTGATGTTTGTAATTTTTTAAACTCCCTCTCAACATGACTTTATCAGAAATTATTTAAGTTTGAGAGCTTGAAGCCCACACAGTGATTAATAGATCAGATACCTAAAATCACCAAAGCAGTATTAAATGAAAAATATATATTTACTTTTAAAAATAACATATTGAACAGTTTTACATACTGGGGATATTTTTTGTATAAAACATGCCCTCAAATTATGCTTGCTATTTTGGTCATCACAGCTAATGCTACACCTAGAAAATACAAGTCAGCTGTATTATGGAATTTTAAACACATTCCATAAATGGACTGCATTATCTAAAAAATTTTTTTTTTACTTTTTTAAAAATAGAGGTGACAAACTGACAGAAAATTTAACGGCAAGATAATAAAGACAGAATGAAAGAATGTTTTGTGTAGAGAAGCTATCTCTGAGAACTTCTTTGACAACTTTTGGCATAAAATATGTACTTAAATCCAGGAGACCGTCCTGGAGTTCATCAGAGCCACATCGACAAAAATAACAGTATAGTTTGCTGTTTGAGAATGCAAATCGAGACAAGAAAACCCAATTACTATTCAGAACACAGCAGCAAGTCACCAAGTGTCATGCCTTTGCTGTCCCCTCCTCTAACAAGAGAAACAAAACCAGCTCAATTTTATCATTGTGAAAAGCTGGTTAATTTGGCAGCGAATCCCAGCATAGGAATATGCTTCCTGCCAACTACTTTTAATGTCAAAGAAAGTGTTAACTTCAAAGCATGTGGAGGTTTAGCGTGGGAGGCCTGGTGATTTCTCCCACAGAGCATGTGGAGGTTTAGCGTGGGAGGCCTGGTGACTTCTCCCACAGAGGACATGGAGGTGTAGTGTGGGAGGCCTGGTGACCTCTCCCATGTGCCCATTCATCACTTCTTACGCCATGAAAGGCCATCTTGTCTGTGAACAAAGAAAACCTGACAGAAAAAAATTGGAATTAAAGATTTTATTTCATGAAATTCCTACAGAATAATATCCCACAAAATGAATGGGAATCAAACCTACCAGAAGTCCTAATGGAAGTGCTGTCTGGTGAAGAGTATGTTAAAAACCCTTTCAAAGTCGACTCTCTCCGAGCACCATATCTGAAGGAACTCTTGGACTCACCATCTCTGCACAGACCTGTAAGAGTTCACAGCTCAACCTAGCTGTGAATGTATTGTTGTATACAAATGATTCCATAACAGGACTGTTGGAACCAATGCCTGGAATACTTCTCTGAGCTGCCACCTCAACAAACCTCCAGCATAACTGGCCTCATTTGGCAGAATACAAGGAAGATTAACAGACATGACCACTCCATATAAAGAAAAAGAATGTTGCAGGCAGAGCAGAAGGCCAGCTGTGCACCCGTTGGCCAGCTGTGAGGAGGCAGCTTGCATGGGTGAGTCCTGAATTGACAACAAGACCAACTAACACCAGTGAGAACTAGATGGCAAAAGGCAAATGTAGGAACATTACTAACAGAAATGAAGGCTATATGGCAGCATCTGAACCCAATTCTCTGTTAACAGCAAGTCCTGGATACCTCAACATACCACAAAAACAAAATTTGGATTTAAAATCACTGGTCCTGATGCTGTTACAGGAACACATGAAGGACATAAATAAATCTCTAAAAGAAATTTAGGAGAAAATGGATCAAAAGTTAGAAGCCCTTACAAGGGAAACACAAAAAATCATTAAAAGAAATTCAGGAGAATATGGGTCAAAAGATAGAAGTCAATAAGGAGGAAACGCAAAAATCACTTATAGAAATACAGGAAAACTTTGGTCAACAGGCAGAAGTCATGAAAGAGGAAACACAAAAATCTCTTAAAGAATTACAGGAAAACACAAACAAGCAAGTGAAGGAGCTGAACAAAACCATCCAGGATCTAAAAACAGAAGTAAAAACAACTAAGAAATCACAAAGCGAGACAACTTTGGAAATAGAAAACCTTGGGAAGAAATCGGGGTCCATAGATGCAAATATCAACAACAGAATACAAAAGATAGAAGAAGGAATCTCAGATGCCGAAGATACCATAGAAACCATGGACTCAACGGTCAAAGAAAATGCAAAATGCAAAAAGCTTATAACCCAAAACATCCAGGAAATCCAGGACACAATGAGAAGGCCAAACCTAAGGATTATAGGCATAGATGAGAATGAAGATTTACAACTTAAAGGGCCAACAAATATCTTCAATAAAATTATGGAAGAAAACTTCCCTAATCTAAAGAGAGAGATGCCCATGAATATACAAGAAGCCTACAGAACTCCAAACAGACTGGACCAGAACAGAAATACCTCCTGTCACATAATAATCAAAACCCCAAATGTACTAAGCAAAGAAAGAATATTAAAGGCAGTAACAGAAAAAGGCCAAGTAACATATAAAGGAAGACCTATCAGAATCACACCAGACTTCTCACCAGAGACTATGAAAGCTAGAAGATCCTGGGGAGATCTCATGCAGACTCTAAGAGAACACAAATGCCAGCCAAAAATACAATACCCAGCAAAACTCTCAATCACCATAGATGGAGAAACCAAGATATTCCATGACAAAAACAAGTTTACCCAATATCTTACCACAAACTCAGCCCTACAAAGAATAATAGGAAGAAAATACCAATATAAGGAGGGAAACTTCACCTTGGAAAAAGCAAGATAGTAACCTTCTTTCATCAAACCCAAAAGATGATAACCAATCAAATATAAAAAATAGCATCAAAAATGACAGAAAGTACTAATCACTATTCCTTAATATCTCTTAATATCATGGACTCAATTCCTCAATAAAAAGACATAGACTAATGGAGTGGATACATAAACCGGACCCTACATTTTGCCGCATACAGGAAACACACCTCAGTGTCAAAGACAAACACTACCTTAGAATAAAAGGCTGGAAGATAATTTTACAAGCAAATGGTCTCAGGAAACAAGCTGGGGAAGCCATTCTAATATCTGATAAAGCTGACTTTCAACCTAAAGTCATCAAAAGAGACACTGAGGGGGACTTCTTGCTGGTCAAAGGAAAAACACACGAAGAACTCTCAATCCTGAACATCTATGCTCCAAATGCAAAGGCACCCTCATTCATAAAAGAAACTTTACTAAAGCTCAAAGCACACATTGCACCTAACACCATAATTGTGGGTGACTTCAACACTGCACTTTCCTCAATGGACTGATCAGGAAAACAGAAACTAAACAGGGACACAGTGAAACTAATTGAAGCTTTAGACCAATTAGATTTTAATATACACACACACACACACACACACACACACACACACACACACACACATATATATATATATATATATATATATATATATATATATAAAACATTTCACCCTAAAACAAAGAAATATACTTTTTTCTCAGCACCTCATGATACCTTCTCCAAAATCGACCATATAATTGGTCACAAGACAGATCTCAACAAATATAAGAAGATCAAAATAATCCCATGCCTCCTATCTGATCACTATGGAGTAAAAATGGTCTTCAATAGCAACAAAAACAACCGAAAGCCCACATACACATGGAAACTGAACAACACTCTACTCAATGATACCTTGGTCAAGGAAGAAATAAAGAAAGAAATCAAAGACTTTTTAGAATCTAATGAAAATGAAGACACAACATACCCAAATCTATGGGACATAATGAAAGCAGTGCTAAGAGGAAAACTCATAGCCCTGAGTGCCTCCAAAAAGAAAATAGAGAGAGCATACACTAGCAGCTTAACAACACACCTGAAAGCCCTAGAACAAAAAGAAGCTAATTCACCCAGGAGCAGTAGAAGGCAGGAAATCATCAAACTCAGGGCTGAACTCAATCAAGTAGAAACAAAGAGAACCATACAAAGAATCAACAAAACCAGGAGCTGGTTCTTTGATAAATCAACCAGATAGATAAACCCTTAGCCAGACTAACTGAAGGGCACAGAGATAGTATCCAAATTAACAAAATTAGAAATCAAAAAGGAGATATAACAACAGAAACTGAGGAAATTAAAAAAATCATCAGATCCTACTATAAAGGCCTATACTCAACACAGCTGGATAATCTGGAGGAAATGGACAGTTTCCTAAACAGATATCAAACACCAAAATTAAATCAGGATCAAATAGATGATCTAAACAGTCCCATAATGCCTAAAGAAATAAAAGGGGTCCTAGAAACTCTCCCAACCAAAAAAAACACAGGATCTGATGGCTACAGTGCAGAATTCTATCAGACCTTCAAAGAAGACCTAACACCAATACTCTTCAAACTGTTCCACAAAATAGAAACAGAAGGAACACTACCCAACTCGTTCTACAAAGCCACAATTACGCTGATACCAAAACCACACAAAGATCCAAAAAAGAAAGAGAACTTCAGGCCAATTTCCCTTATAAATATCGATGCAAAAATACTAAATAAAATTCTTGCCAACTGAATCCAAGAGCACATCAAAACGATCATTCACCACGATCAAGTGGGCTTTATCCCAGGGATGCAGGGATGGTTCAATATAAGGAAATCCATCAATGCAATCCACTACATAAACAAACTCAAAGAAAAAAACCATATGATCATTTCATTAGATGCAGAAAAAGCATTTGACAAAATTCAGCATCCTTTCATGCTAAAAGTCTTGGAAAGAACAGGAATTCAAGGCCCATACCTAAACATAGTTAGAGCAATATACAGCAAACCAGTAGCCAACATCAAACTAAATGGAGAGAAACTTGAAGCAATCCCACTAAAATCAGGGACTAGACAAGGCTGCCCTCTCTCTCCATATCTTTTCAATATAGTACTTGAAGTTCTAGCTAGAGCAATTAGACAACAGAAGGAGGTCAAAGGGATACAAATTGGAAAGGAAGAAGCCAAATTATCACTATTTGCAGATGATATGATAGTATACTTAAGTGACCCAAAAAACTCAACCAGAGAACTCCTACAGCTGATAAACAACTTCAGCAAAGTGGCAGGTTATAAAATCAACTCAAGCAAATCAGTTGCCTTCCTATACTCAAAGGATAAGCAGGCTGAGAAAGAAATTAGGGAAATGACACCCTTCACAATAGCCACAAACAATATAAAGTATCTTGGTGTGACTCTAATTAAACAAGTGAAAGATCTATAAGACAAGAACTTCAGGTCTCTGAAGAAGGAAATCAAAGAAGACCTCAGAAAATGGAAAAATCTTCCATGCTCGTGGTTGACAAGATTAGTATAGTTAAAATGGCCATCTTGCCAAAAACAATCTACAGATTCAATGCAGTCCCCATCAAAATCCAAACTCAGTTCTTCAGAGTTAGAAAAAGCAATTCTCAAATTCATCTGGGATAACAAAAAAACCCAGGATAGCTAAAACTATTCTCAACAGTAAAAGAACTTCTGGGGGAATCCAGAGTATTCCAGACCTCAAGCAATACTACAGAGCAGTAGTGTTAAAAACTGCATGGTATTGGCACAGTGACAGGCAAGTGGACAAATGGAATAGAATTGAAGACACAGAAATGAATCCACACACCTATGGTCACTTGATCTTCGACAAAGGAGCAGAAAACATCTAGTGGACAAAAGATAGCCTTTTCAACAAATGATGTTGGTTCAACTGGAGGTAAGCATGTAGAAGAATGCGAATTGATCCATTCCTATCTCCTTGTACTAGGCTCAACTCCAAGTGGATCAAGGACCTCCACACAAAACCAGACACACTGAAACTAATAGAAAAGGAACTGGGGAAAACCCTTGAGGACATAGGCAAAGGAGGAAAGTTCCTAAACAGAACACCAATAACTTATGCTCTAAGATCAAGAATTGACAAATGGGATCTCATAAAATTACAAAGTTTCTGTAAGGCAAAGGACACTGTCAAAAGGACAAAACAGTAACCAACAAATTGGGAAAAGATTTTCACCAACCCTACATCTGATAGAGGGCTAATATCCAATATGTACAAAGAACTCAAGAAGTTAGACCCCAAGAAACCAAATAACCCTATTAAAAATGGGGTACAGATCTAAACAAAGAATTTTCACCTGAAGAAATTTGGATGGCTGAGAAGCACCTTAAGAAGTGCTCAACATCATTAGTCATTAGGGAAATGTAAATCAAAACAACCCTGAGATTTCGCCTTACACCAGTCAGAATGGCTAAGGTTAAAAACTCAGGAGACAGCAGGTGTTGGCAAGGAAGTGGAGAAAGAGGAACACTCCTCCACTGCTGGTGGGATTGTAAGATGGTACAACCACTATGGAAATCAGTCTGGCGGTTCCTCAGAAAACTGGGCATGACACTTCCGGAGGACCCTGGTATACCACTCCTGGGCATATGCCCAGAGGATTCCCCAGCATGCAATAAGGACACATGCTTCACTTTGTTCATAGCAGCCTTATTTATAATAGCGAGAAGCTAGAAAGAACCCAGATGTCCCTCAAAGGAGGAATGGATACAGAAAATGTGGTATATTTACACAATGGAATACTACTCAGTAATTAAAAACAATGAATTCATGAATTTTTTAGGCAAATGGTTGGAACTGGAAAATATCATCCTAAGTGAGGTAACCCAATCACAAAAGTATACACATGGAATTCAATCATTGATAAGTGGATACTAATTAGCCCTGAAGGTCTGAATACTGAAGACACAATTAGCATATCAAATGATTCCCATGAAGAAGGAACAAGAGGGCCCTGATCCTGGAAAGGCTTGATCCAGCATTGTAGGGGAGTACCAGGACAGAGAAAAGGGAGGGGAAATGATAGGAGAATGGATGGACAGAAGAGGACTTATGGGACATATGGGGGGGGAGGGTACTGGGAAAGGGGAAAGAATTTGGAATATAAAAAAAGAATATAGAAAATAAAAAATATATTAAAAAAAGAAAAAGAATGTAGCAAAGATTTGAAAAAGACTTATCAAAAAGGGGTAAACACTGTATCTAAGCCCATTCTGGAAAGCTTTATATGAAAGGATTCTTTCACCACAAAAATTAAAGGTGGCCTGACTCAGTGATAAGGATGTGTGCCTAGTTTTATGTGGAGGTTCTTGATCCACTGGGAGTTGAGCTTAGTACAAGGAGACAAGGATGGATCGATTCGCATTCTCCTGCATGCTGACCTCCAGTTGAGCCAGCACCATTTGTTGAAAAGGCTATCTTTTTTCCATTGGATGTTTTCAGCTCCTTTGTCGAAGATCAAGTGACCATAGGTGTGTGGATTCATTTCTGGGTCTTCAATCCTGTTCCATTGGTCCACTTACCACACTGAAACTAATAGAAAAGAAATGGGGGAAAACCCTTGAGGACGTAGGCACAGGAAAAATGTTCCTGAACAGAACATCAATAACTTATGCTCTAAGATCAAGAATTGACAAATGGGATCTCATAAAATTACAAAGTTTCTGTAAGGCAAAGGACACCATCAAAAGGACAAAACAGCAACCAACAAATTGGGAAAAGATCTTCACCAACCCTACATCTGATAGAGGGCTAATATCCAATATATACAAAGAACTCAAGAAGTTAGACCCCAGGGCACCAAATAACCCTATTAAAAAATGGGGTACAGACCTAAACAAAGAATTTTCACCTGAAGAAATTCAGATGACCAAGAAGTACCTTAAGAAATGCACAACATCATCAGCCATTAGGGAAATGCAGATCAAAACAACCCTGAGATTTCACCTTATACCAGTCAGAATGGCTAAGGTTAAAAACTCAGGAGACAGCAGGTGTTGGCAAGGATATGGAGAAAGAGGAACACTCCTTCACTGCTGGTGGGATTGTAAGATGGTACAACCACTCTGGAAATCAGTTTGGCAGTTCCTAAGAAAACTGGGCATGACACTTCCGGAGGACCCTGCAATATTACTCCTGGGCATATACCCAGAGGATTCCTCAGCATGCAATAAGGACACATGCTCTACTATGTTCATAGCAGCCTTATTTATAATAGCCAGAAGCTGGAAAGAACCCAGATATCCCTCAATGGAGGAATGGATACACAAAATGTGGTATCTATACACAATGGAGTACTATTCAGCAATTAAAAACAATGAATTCATGATTTTTTTAGGCAAATGGATGGAACTGGAAAATATCATCCTAGGCGAGGTAACGCAATCGCAAAAGAATACACATGGAATGCAATCATTGATAAGTGGATATTAATTAGCCCTGAAGCTCTGAACACTGAAGATACAATTAGCATATCAAATGATTCCCATGAAGAAGGAAGAAGAGGGCCCTAATCCTGGAAAGGCTTGATCCAGCATTGTAGAAGAGTACCAGGACAGAGAAAAGGGAGGGGGAAAGATAGGAGAATGGATGGAGAGAAGAGGACTTATGGGACATATGGAGGTGGGGGGACTGGGAAAGGGGAAAGCTTTTAGAATGTAAACAAAGAATATAGAAAATAAAAAAAATTTAAAAATAAGTATGTGCCTATAGCATATGTGAGGCTCTGGGTCGGATCTCAAGAACCTCATAAAAGGAATGAAAGAGAAGAGGAAGGAGGGGGAGGGGAAGCGAAAACGAGGAGAGAGAGACTTTTATAGAGAGTTTATCATAATAGAAGGCTCATAGCACATGCAAGTAGTATATGGACAGGAGCAGGGAAACTGCTCTAGTGTCCCTTACAGACTAAAGAAACAAGCCCACGGCATAAGATTAAATCTAAGATTGGTTCACAAGGACGAAGGTGAAGTGAAACTAGCATAAGCCTCGTTGTTTAACCTAAGGATACAATGTTGGGAAATAAAGCCACAAAGGTCAATACAGACACAGCAAGGCTGGAGAGGTTCCAGTGAAGGGTGCATCTCAAAGGCAAGAAAGATGTCATTCAAATCAGGAGACGCCTGTGTTGTGGGAAATATTAAAAAAGAACCGGCTTGTTCCCGTGCTTGTGCTTTCAGAGTTGCCCGATGGCCTGGCTGGCCATGCACTGGGTAAGCAATGGCCAACCTGTTTTTATCTTGTGAAGACTCTGACTCAGAGCTCCAAAATCTCTAGGTCCCCTAGGACTCACTCACTAGGTCTCCACTGGCAGGTCGCTACCATGCCAGCCTTGTGCTTCAAATCCCCCACGACCTTTGTGGTGCACATCAGGCAAACCTATGCTTTGCTGCTATACCTTTCTCTCTTGAACCCGGACAAGCTGCTGTGTGAAGGAAAATACAGCAAAACTTAGTTCAGAAACGATTGTAACTCAATCACTGGGCGTAGCAACTACAATCCTAATCTTGTAAGCCTTGTTAAATCTAAATCCTCTGGTGGCAAATACTGATTGATTCATCTTTGAAACGGGGAGACAATTGTAGCTACATCTTGTCCTGTCACAAAAGACCTAACTCTCCCCTGCTTCCTCTCTTCCTCTGTCCAACCTGTAAGTCCCTCCTACTAGCCCAGTGATTGGCTCCTTTATTCATTAGGTGATTGGTTCACAAGTCATCTGAGTACTCCTTGTCTGCAGCCCCTCCCAGGAAAGCTGAATTGGCATCAAAATACAAACAGCACCAGGCCTATTTACAACACTCGTTTGTGTGTGTGTGTGTGTGTGTGTGTGTGCGCGCGCGCGCGTGGACATGCACACATGCATGCATGTAGTGTGTGAGTATATCTGAGCATACATGCATGTAAGTATGTATATGCATGGATAATAATTGAGAATATATGTGCAAGTGTGTGTCCGTGTGTGTATATGAATGTGTGTTAGTGTGAGTGTATGTGTATAAGTGTGTATATGCATGGGAGAAAATATAAGTATGCATGCCCATGTGAGTTTGTGTGAGTGTGCAAGTATGTATGTTCATGTAAGTGTGTGAAAATGAGCAAAGTAACTACCATATAAAATACCATTACTATGTGCTTATTGGATAAACTTGTTTTATATATCTAACTCTAATCATAAAACTTGCTGCAAATCTTCCCAACTACCTATCAAACACTTGAAAGCAAGGAGTACAATTAATCAACACCTACCTAGTATACCTTTTGGGGCTTCCAGATCTATAATGGAAAGCTTAGATTTGAAAAGTCTGGAAACCTGTAAATATTTTCTCTTCTATCACAGCACTTGCTGTCTCCTTCAGTGACACATTTCCTGTGCTCTATGTGCTATGTTCTCTCAGTAAAGTCTAAAAGTGTGATTCCAACCCAGGGGGTCAGATTTCATCACCAATACTAAAAAACAAACTCTGCCAAAAGTGAAGAAGGCATGGGAGAACCTAGAGCCTAATAAAGCAAATGCACCTGTAGCTTCAATAAATCTGCCAGCTGTAAATATCTGCTCCCGAACGTAATGGAGATGGGGCAGCAAAGGAAGGCGGGTATATTCAATACCCTGGGTGCCTTGTAATAAACAATACTGCATGGACATAGATCTTGCTCAGCTAAACAGCTAATGTGTAATTTTGAGATCTATTACAAATACAAAAGTTAAAGGCCTTGGCAACAGAATCAAAGAGGCATTATGACTTCCCAAGATGCCGCCTGCTTGACTTGTAATAATGAGCTCAGAAAGCCGAGTCAAAGTAGGTCAAGTGCTTCTAGAGCTGGCCTTGCGCCCTCACTGTTGGAGCTGTCAAGTTTATCCAGCTCATACCTGAGAGAGAAACATGGTGTCGCCAACGAGGAGTTTGAATTCCAGAAACAGAAAAAAACGTGTCTCTACCGAAGCAGTCTCACTGTCCCTACCAACTTCAAAAGAGGACTCTAGTTGTCCCTACCAACTTCCAAAAGAGGAAACTAATAGGTGAGAGATGCAGACAAGTCTCATAGCCCCTTCCTGTCTTTTAACCCTCTAGGACAAGAGAAACCTGTGTACTCGGTGTATTCTTAAGACAGCAGCAGCAGCCTGCCTCAGGAAGACATGGCGGGGAAATGGTCCATTTGAGCTAGAATGTTCTGTCCTTTTTAAAATATGTCCTCATAATTTCTTTTCTGTTTCTCTCATGTAAATAATAAAACCTGCAGGTGTTGCCTTTCCCTTTCTCCACAAAGGCTGCTGGCAAAGACAGCTTCTTTGCCCTGTGAGGGTTTTCTTTAGCAAAGGTTGGTGTGTAAGGAAGTTTCACACACATTAGCGTGCATTGTTTCCCCAGTATCCTATTTCTGGATTCACTTTAAAGACAAGGTCTAAGATAATCTAACTTGAACCAGAGTTCATATCAAGGTCACACCTCCCTCTTGTTAGAGATAACTGTTATGGCTAATCATGGGCATGGCATGCATAATATAAATATTTGAATGGAATTTTTTTACATAGTAGAAAAATCAGTTGATTGAACAGTTTCCTCTATATAAGGAAAGCCAGACTTCATGAGAGTCTCAGAGAAGAAGGTCATGAGGGAGAAAGAAAAGGGTTTAAAAATGGATAAATAGGAAGGAAGGAGGGAGAGAGGGAGAATGGATGGCAGGATGAAGGGAGGGAGGGAGGGGGAAGGAAGGAAAGGAAGAGAAAGACATTGGGAGCTAGGAAAAGCTAGGGCTGCCCTCCTCAGCACCAGTTAGATTCGAATGGGGCCTCTGACCTGGCGCAGCTCTGTCTTCTCAAATTCTCTGTACAGTTTATCATTTTACGGCCTGCTTTTCTCCCATCCAAGGGTGTCTTTGGTACTTGATTTTAGTGATTTACCCAAAAGCTGCAGCAAGAAGTGTGTCTCCTATCCTTTAGTGCATTAGGAACAGCCAGTTCCTGGGATTAGGAAAGACAGTTCTGACTTCTGAGAATGTGAGGTGGAATTCCCACTGAGTGTTGCCATTTGCAACCACCCAACCAGTGGGGCACAGTGCTGGGGAGGCGAGGGATGCTGCCAAGGCCTTCTGGGAGCAGAAATTGTACTTGTCTAAATTTTCTGTTAATGCTAAAAGTGACTTTTACTGCAATAAGAAAATAAAACATTGGAATAAACCTGTGCAAACTCAAAGTTGAATCTATGAAATATAATCAAATCATACTACATTTATTTTTCCAGGGCAAATCAATGAATATGCAGTGGGCTTCTATGGCTTAAAATTCTATCAGTTCTTGTGAAATGGAACAGAACTCCCAGGAATCTCAACAGAGCATCAGGCATGGGATGAGCTGAGCGTTCTAGCAAAATTGATCTTGAAATCTCAACTAAGGTTTGCTGACTTTAACTAATAAACTCCTGTCACAGAAAAAACTTGGTGAAGTGACCTCTGGGTAGATGAAAGTAGGAGCTTTTTTAGAAATATATTTTTCATTTGTATATGTGTAGCATGTGCATTGTGTGCACATATGTGTGCATTTGTATATGTGCAGAGTGTGCATGTGTGTGCACGTGTGGATGCACATGTGTTGGAGTGCTTCTGCACATGTGTGCTGAGTGTAGAGATCACAGGATGGCATGGGTTATCATCCTTTGCTAAATCCAAAGCCCTCTGATTACCTAGTGTAGACAGTCATCTCAGGGCTGAGGACCCCTTATCTCTACGTCTGAGTTTAAAGGCATGCTGCAGCACCTGCCCGGTTTTTTTCATGGCTTCTGGAGATCCAAATTCTACTCCTCACCTTTAGCCAAAACTGTTTTTTTTTTTTTTTTTTTTTGGCCATGTCTTCTGGAAAAGCTAGATATGAATGCTTCAAGATTATCATAAATTAGAGGGAAAATACTAGCATGAATAAAATATTAAAAATCACAACATAATACTTAAGCATAACTCTCAAATTCAACCAGTGACGAACATTCGAATTAACTGTACAAAAAAATAAATAAAAATTAAAAAAGCTTGGAAATCACAATTTGAAAATAAGCAATGACAACAATATTAATCAAAGTGATTAAATTATTCATTGTTAATATAAAACTATCCCTGTTTTTACAAGGCAAGTTTGTAATAGTTTTGAAGTCTTGTTATTAGCCAACAGCATTACCCAGCTGGGATTTCTTTCACTGCTTTCTAGGTCCAGGTCCCTTATACTTTGCTCAAATCCAATTTCTGCTGTAGTCCTGGCCATGATGATCTCTTACCTTAATCTCCACAGTCACCTAGTTAAATAAATCTGTTGTATGTGGCCTGCTATTCTTAGAATGAAGTAACTAACAAATAGGATGAATAGTTTCAAAACTGTCATTCAAAATAATCTATACATGGTTTGGGTTTGAAAATGTGTTACACATAGATCAAGATTTCCTTTTGTGTTCTGAGGAAATAAAATAAAGACATAGAGTCATAGAAAGTTTGGGAATGTAAGTTAAACACAGCTAAGTTAATCTGATGCATTTTAACCAACATCTGATATTTTTAACCAAATTATAACCAAACGACATTATGACATAGCATCTATAAACAGAGCTGTCTACAGAAAGTAAACTACGTTTTATCCCTTTTACCAGTCTTGTTCATATTTTCCCTAAAAATATATCAAAATTCTTTTCTAATTCTCTATGAGGATTTCCAAGGGTAGTGTAATTTTTAACAGATCCAAACTTCCGTTGTGTTAGGATCATAGTTTGTGTAGTTGGTAAGTTTTGTAGATATACCACTCCTTGAAGAAGGGTGAGTGGAAAATCGGGCATTTGGGAGAACACTTTAAGCAAGTAAAGCTTACAGTACAATGACTCATCTTAGACCCTCTGGGCAACCATGAAAGTAGAATACCAGCTCACCAGTGCCGTACAACAGAATAAGAAAACAGAAACATCTGTAATGACTTTGCCCATTTCACAAGAGCTGTTAGCAGTACATAGAGGACTCAAATCTCAGGCATCGGAACTTTGGCTATTTCATGCTAGGGAGTTTCATTTCTCAGTACATCTTTGGGATTGTGAGTGATTGGATTCTATTCCTAGGGCTTCAGTGTTTTCCTATTGAACGTGTTTTGATTTGATAATTGGCAGTGATATTATCACTTATTGACAGCTCTCTCCGTACTTCTCAAGACTTCTGTGCAGCTGTTTGACAACAGCGCCTTATCACTCTTCCTGAGCTGTCAAGCACCTCGCAAGCCTACTGCTTGCTATGAACATTCACGAATGCTTGGCTGGATTCTGCTTACAAAGGAAACCAAATAATGAACCATGGCACGAAAAGAAGGTCAAGGATGGCCAAACCAAATTACACGTTACTCGCACGCTACTGACTGTGCATTTTAATTGCTCAGAAGAAACAGACAGCATAAAGGTCACTGTGAAACATACTCAGTGATCTCTAAAAACTGCTTTGTCTGCCTTCCTCAAAAATGACAGCACATAGAACATATCAGTCAAGAGGAGAAGGTAGCTTCTAAAAGACTAGGAGAGAAGAATGGCGTCTAGAAATGGGTGTGTTCTGGAACTAGCACAATAGCTGCTGGCTTAGTCATCGCGTATGCAGAATTCTGTGAGCTTAAGTTTCATTTCTTGAATCCAGTAATAAATTGTTACAGATTTAAGAATATTCTTTAAATATTACATAAGATTTCTACTGAGAACTGTAATTAATTATCCCACTCTCCTAGCTAGGGATTACTTCTTGATATTAATAGTTTCTTTATAATAAGGGAAACCTTTTTATTTTAAGTTTATCCACTGAATCTAACTCTTGTCTGCTTTCTATTTGTCTTCTTTTAATTAGCATTGGCTGTGCTTGACTGTTTAAAATCTGTAACATTTCCAAATAAGAATTAACTATAGTTTAACAAGCATGCACTAAATACAACACGCCAGTATTTTTTCCTTTGTTTTCTAGACTCTGACTTAAGATTAGGCAGGCTAACTTATAGTTAAAGAACCATGTCAAAGTCAGGTCAACTGAAAATAAAATCTACATGTCACTTCAGTAAGACAATGATCACAAGACATTCTGACTTGAATACAAAGACAAGACTGTTTGCAGTAGATAAACAGCCAAATTATATAAGAAAATTGCTATACCGAAAAGCATGAATTCAATTTCCCTTTATAGTGTCTAGATGATGAAGCCAGATGCATTCTGGGTACTCAGACAGCTAAGCAGAGCACATTAAATGGCTTCCTTTCCAGGAGATGCACCACCCAACACAGGCTGGATGGAGCAAAGCCAGCATGTAGTAAAGAGAACTGGCTGGTGATATGGGGCCTAAGATCTTCCTAGCTCAAAGGCTTGTGACAGCTCACCTACCCTTAGGGACTGCTGGCCTTCCACCCCTATTGAAATTGTTAGTAAATACACCTAAAGACTCCCATAAGACTGCATATGCCTCAATTGTGGAACTCATGTCTGATTTGTGTCTGTGTGCCCAGTACCAAGCTCGGTGCTGCTTCTATTTGTTGATAGACAGGAACCTTGCCCTGAAAGGTTTGGTTTGTCTGTCCCAAACTTTACCAGGCTCTGTACCATAGCATTGAAATACTCGAAAGTATCCTCATCAGTCAAAGATTCAACATGGCGGAAGCCGGTGGTATCTCTGCCTGGTCACTCCCAACTCCCTCCCATCAGTAAGGAGAGCAGAGACAGTGGGCCTACAGACCTCACAGACACTGGGAGACAGTTTTTTCAATTATAATTGGGTAGAACTCAGTTTTTTTTAATTTCTCTTATGAACCCTCCTATGCCCCAGATTCAGAATTTCATATTTAATCATGTTGATTTCACAGTTATACTCAGAAAGAACCAAATGCTGGTCTTTATGCAGACTCACAGTTGCTGCTAAATTAATCAAGAACTGTGCTTGTGCATTTAACATCTGAATCTGCTACATTTACACACTTCCTAACTGTTGCTTAAGGACATTTGGTTCTGATACACAAAGTATTAGGAAATAACAAATAATTTAAAACCTAAATCATTGCTCAAGTCTTTTGAAAACAAATATACAATTCCTGCATTGACTAAGCTGAAATATTCCTTCTATGACTCACTTTCCTAGGAACTGATAAAATATGTCTTAATCCCCTTGAAGGGCCTAGGCATGCGCTGATACTTTTGTAAAAACAAAGGAACAAAACAAAACCAAGCAAAACACTGAGCTCGTAGGATCACAGACATTTTAGTGCTGTTTACCCATCTCCTGACCAGCAGCTGTGCCTTCTCAATACACGAAGTAGAAAACCGACCCTGATACTGAAGATCAAACTTCAGTGCTGCCTTTGCTTTTGACTTGTGTTTAGATTTTTTTTTGTTGTTCAGTCAATACTTGTGAAATCTATAAAGTTTCTCTCCAGAAACTGTCATATATACAAACAAAAAGCAAACACACAACAAACCAAATAGCTGTGACATTTCAGATAGGTTTCAGTAGTCACAGAGGTTAGCTGTGAACCCTTATATCTATTGAGTCATGACAAAAATCTTTACTCTGAGTCATGGATCAAGAAAAGATAATTCCCTGCACTATAACAAGAGGAGTGGATTTCCCACTTTCCTTCTCAAGCTCCCCAGGTTTGTTTAAAAAAAAACGCACATTTATTAGCTTTGGAATTTCATATATGTATGCAATGCAACACGATGGTGCACACCTCTGATGTCACCATCCAATTCTATCCCCTTCAGGGACACACTCTTGTCCATCTTCATGTCTTTTATAACCCACTATATATGGATATGAACTCCCCCTTTTACCTTTCTTGCCAATATATACACACAATTTTTATACTAGTATAAATGCCTGAATTTCACAGCAATGTATCTAAATGCCAAGAAAAGAGTCATACTTCTAAAAGATAGAATGTCTCAGCCTATTACATTTCCTGAGGCTCATCCCACAGATGCATCACAGGTGTACAAAGTTACCTGGGGAGATCACATAGCCTGTCTGTTGCTAGAATGGTTACTATAAATAACCACGTAAAAAGTCTTCATGGGTATTAAATACCTTACTTTTAGTTGTTATTAAAATACAATTTGAGCTGTTTTTAATGCAAAGTAAGTGTTACCTTGAATTCAGATTTGTCATTTAGAAATAGCACAAGTGCACTGAGAAAATTCAACTCTTCCAGCTTGAGACACTCATATGACCTCAGACTACATCCTTGATACAGAGGTGATAATTAACCCATTGATAATTTACAGAATGAGAGGCAAGCTGAGGATATGTAGACTAGCAGATATATTTCTGTATTTTCAGAATTCAAACTGCAAAGCTGACTAAATATCAGTGATATTCTAAATGGTTTATATGTAGGCCATAATTCTTTTAGCTTTCAATTATATTAAATTTCATAGAGTGTGAATAATAAGACTTCAAATTTACATTAAAATTGTTAACATCTAAGGTATCCTAGAAAAGAGAAATGAGTATGCATTTTTAAGACCAGAGTCAAGAGAGGTGGTTTTGGAATCGGGGAAATAATTCAGGTACACAGTGTTGTCGTTTGTATGTAGAGTTTCAGTGGACAGTTGCCATCTATTGATGTTCAGTTGATAATCAATCCAAAATGGCATCTGAGAGATGATGGGTAAATCTGTACACTGTGAGTCTTACATGTCATTCATGAGGCCTTTTTCTGTATCCTGTACTACTCTGAACCTCTCAGGATTAAGAGCTTTCAATTCAACTAGCTTTTTTCCCTGCCTTTTCCATTCCCCTCCAGCTAATTTTATTACAATGCTATATGCACTTATTAACCACTTGTATATTTTTAGTAGAGTGCTGTACTAATGAGGTATAGTCCCATCTCAACATTACTCTCTCACATGTGGAAGCTGAGTTGTTTAAACATTATTTGCTGAAGATACTTCCCTTCATTGACCTGATGATATCTTTGTGAGAAATAGAAAGGAGAAAATATATGAAGAAACCTTAATTTATTTGAACATTCAAAGTACTCTGAAACAGTAAAAAAGAAAAAAAAAGAACATAAAAGAAAAGAAAGAAGGAAAAAAGGTGGAGGAGGAGGAAGGGGAGGAGGAGGAGAAGGAGGAGGAGGAGGAGGAGAAGAAGAAGAAGAAAAAGAAGAAGAAGAAGAAGAAGAAGAAGAAGAAGAAGAAGAAGAAGAAGAAGAAGAAGAAGAAGAAGAAGAAGAAGAAGAAGAAGAAGAAGAAGAGCCCCCTGTTTAGTCATGCTGCAGTGTTCCTAGTTCATGAGGTAAGTATTATGAAAAACCCAGTCGGACAGACATTGCTTATAGGAATATTTCTAATTACACTGCAGATTTTATAAGATTTGAAGAAACCAGTGGGATATTATGTGAGCTCAAAACTACTATCAGGACTGTTATGGTTTTAATATAAAGAACATTCCCATATGGCTCATATGTGCAAAGGTTGCTTGGTGACTGATGGTCTTTAAGAGAAAATTGAATCATGGAGGGTCTTACTATGAATTTGCACTGATGAATTTGCACCTATAGTGAACCTGGTGTGGCCTGGTTTGAGGAAGTAGATCAACAATGGAGTACTTTTTAATGCTATTGTGTACCAGCCTTTTCTACCATCTTTATTTATTATTATTATTATTATTATTATTATTATTATTATTATTTCCTGACCTCCATGAATGGAACAGCCTTCTTCACTGTATGCCTTTGTCCTTCATGTTCTGCTTCACCATGACCACTACAGCCATGCGATCATGAACTAAAATCATCTGAAACCAGAAGCTAAGACAAACTGTGTACCGTATATTGTCTCTTAAGTATGTTTGGCACCATAATGGGGAATAAACAAGACTCCACAGAGAGAGGGAACATTTGGTGAAAGCACCTGGAAAACTGTCACAAAATGCTTCCAAAGAATGTTACTATGAAGGCTACATCTCATCACTGTCACCTCACCAAAGAAGTTCCCACCCTCGTGACCATGAACCTAGAAAACTGAGTCAAAGGAGATTCTGCAGGAAAAGAGTACTTCTGGGTCAGCAAAGTGAGAACATCTCCCAGTAATAACCAGATTTCCCAAAGACGTTGTAACAGCCTGGGCAAACGGTAGGATGAATCCACACTCACGCAAGAGAATCATGTGTGGAGAACCTTCAATGGACAATGTCTGAATCCTATTTTATTGAGACACTAATGCCTCACTTTGGAGGAGGGTATCAAGACAGCAGAGTGGTGTGTGATTTATACATAGAGAAGACTACATAGCATGCAGTATAATGCAGGGAAATAAAATCGTATGAAACCAAGCACTCTCTTTTCGGCCTTTTCCTCACTCTTCCACAACCTTTTACCTACTGCATCACTTGACATTTATTTCCTCAGTGGAATGGTAGATGCTGCTCAGAATATGAGTCAATTGAATCTATAAATACATTTTAAAACTGAAAGGGTGGAAAACAATAGTTTTGAAAGCCTAGTATTTTGATCTGCAAGAATCAAGCTTCTTTGAAAAATAAGGGTTCTCAGTACTGAAAGCCTGCCTTACACATATGGAGTAAAAACCCTGGAGATCCAGAAATAGAAGTCGAAAAGAATGGTGCTGCTTCCGTTTTTCTAACTCCTTTCAGGAAAGAGATTTGTAGGCTAGTAGAAGGAAATGTTCAGAAATGGCGAGGAATGAAATTGCATTAGTTATCTCCTTCACGGTCCTCTAAGAAACGAGGGTCCTGTAGCCCATCTCTGATAAAGAGCCGAGTCTAGGGCATGGAGGCATAGCTATGTCTACATTTCAGAGATCTTCTCTCCAAAATGTAGCCTGGAGACACCTCAGAGATCATGAGGGAGGCCGCATACAACACAGCCCCATACAACACAGCAGCAGAACAGTAAAATATCTATTGCTGAGGAAAATATACAGACAGGTGACCCAAGGAGCTGGTTGGTAATGTGGTTGAGTAGCGCTAAAGTACCCTAAAGGAAACAGCTTCTGGTTCCTCTAAGGTAGTGGTCTTCAACCTGTGTGTTATAATCTTTTTGGGGCTCAAACAATCCTTTTGTAAGAATTGCATATCAGATATCCTGAATATCAGATATTTGCATTACAACTCATAACAACAGAAAAATTACAGTTATGAAACTGAAAGAAAAATAATAATTTTATGGTTGGAGGGCCATCACCTGAGAAATCATATTAAAGAGTTGCAGTATTAGGAATGATTTGAACCCCTTGTCTGAGGACATAAAGTTGAAGATGAGACTTGCATATGAGGAAGAAGACCCCAGAATATTTGAAGTGGTCAACCAGAATGACTGACATCACAAACAGATCCCAATGGGCAGAAAATACTAAGGAAGAGCTCTTCAATCTTCTTTAATCCTGTAATCCTATTGGAAGCTTAGGCATTCCAATAAGAGGTTGCAAGGAAAACTCTGGAATTGCCTGAGCATATTATACATAGTTAGCCATTGCTTTGACCAATTTTGCCTACATATCAGTAAGCTTGATACTCTGTTACACGATATAAATGGATATTCAGGAAAATCTCCCCTATTTTACAGAGAATTTAAGCATTCTACAAAACTCAAACACCTATGAACTTTCTACCAATGACAAGTGCTTTCTAATCCAATTGTATATAAAATGCAGTATTGTGCTCAGATTATTTTATTTACTCTGTATATACTCACTCTAGTGATAACACCAGCACACTTCCCCATGTAAAGCTACTACACTGATCTCACTCAATCTTGGGAATGTGCTAGGTTTGGTTTAGACCTGGGTAGATAAGCAGAAAGTGGAGTAGACGCAGCTATGCCGCACTACTCTTCCCAAGGCAAGGCGAGCACTAGGCTTACGGAGAGAAACAACCGACCTACTTTTCCTGTTTAGTAAATAAAAATAAATAATAATAAAATTACACATTACAGATCCTCAGCCAGTACTTGTGACAGTACATCTTAAGCATCAGTTTGGCGGGATTTACAATCACCATGGAAGCAAACTTCTGGGTATCTCTGTGAGGGAATTTCTAGACTTAGTTAACTGAGGTGGAAAGATAAGAATAGGTATCCTGAGGAACACTCCTTCACTGCTGGTGGGGCTGTAAGATGGTACAACCACTATGGAAATCAGTCTGGAGGTTCCTCAGAAAACTGGACATGACACTTCCGGGGAACCTGCTATACCTCTCCTGGGAATATACCCAAAGGATTCCCCAGCATGCAATAAAGACACATGCTCCATTATGTTCATAGCAGCCTTATTTATAATAGCCAGAAGCTGGAAAGAACCCAGATGCCCCTCAAAGGAGGAATGGATACAGAAAATGTGGTATATTTACACAATGGAATACTACTCAGCAATTAGAAACAATGAATTCACAAAATTTTTAGGCAAATGGTTTGATCTGGAAAATATCATCCTAAGCGAGGTAACCCAATCACAAAAGAATACACATGGAATGCAATCTCTGATAAGTGAATATTAATTAGCCCAGAAGCTCTGAATACCCAAGGCAAAATTGCATAACAAAGGACTCCCATGAAGAAGTATGGAGAGGGTCCTGATCCTGGAAAGGATTGATCTAACATGGGAAGGGAATATAAGGACAGAGAAAAAGGAGGGAGGTGATTGGAGAAGGGATGGAGAGAAGAAGGTATATGGGACATATGGGGAGGGGGGATCCGGGAAAGGGGAAATCATTTGGAATGTAAACAAAGAATATAGAAAATAAAAATATTTTTAAAAAAGAGGAAAAAAAGGATTATGTATCCTAAATGTGGCCAGCATCATTCCACCAGTGAACTGAACACCCCGGAGAGAGGGAATGGAGAAAAAGCAGCATTAATCTACTTCCTGACGGTGGAAGCAACACAGCCCGCAGCCAGCTGCCTCCTGGTCCCAGTGCAGATCTGTCTTACCATGATGAATTATATCTAATGGAATTGAAAGCCAAAATAAACCCTTCCTTAGGTTACCTTTGCCTGGTCTCTTGTCACAGCAAAGAGATGGGTAACTAATAAGATAGCAATGTCTGGAACTGTCTGAAAAGAAACAGAATTTAAATGAATTGGTGCTGCCAACTTTTGTTTTGTATTTTGCCATTCGAATAGTATGTGTAAAGGTATGTGTAAAGGTATTCAAAAAGTATGTGTAAACCTTTTCAAACTTATGAAGATGTGAAATGGCTACTCCCTGACACAATGTGGAAAGATACATTTAAATACTGGTCACAAAGGCAGCTTTTACATACATTGCTGCACTTGTATGTAATCTGTAAAGGGCTTCTACACTTCATCTGTGAAGGTATTTGGCATTCTTTTACCTCTGGATCCCTTGACCGCTAAAGTACATGGAGAAGGCCACACCCATAGGGCCTTGAAGCTCCTGCATTCAGCGGCTGTTTTATTCAGATTATGAATTCAAATACATTACTCAGCATGTTCAAACTTTGGCCTCTTTATGTTTATAAAACTTGAATAGGTTGCTATACTCTGAAGTGTTCACCAGGACAAGCACTAGATAAAAGTATAACTCCCGGGGGCTATTATTCAAATGCCTTCCAGGATAAGCATGAAACAAAAGAATCTTTCTCCTTAAAATTTTCATGCATTATTATACTATATTATGCTATATTATATTATATACATCTAAACACATAATATACTATAGATAAAGCTGGCAGATTGTGTATTGAAATTATTCTCTAGGCTAACATTGGGGATCTTTGTGTATCATTTGTTCCATAGCTATCAGGTAGAGTCATTCATTTAGCATCCCTACATATGCAATGTGTGTAAGCAGACAGTCTTTGTCTTCTGATGGCTCCAAATGAAACATCAACCCGTTCGCACAGAAACAACTAAACAAACACAAGATACACAAACAGTTTTATAACATAATAAGGAAAAAACCTATTAGCCATGTGTAAGCTAAGCATAGGGCTTAGCAAAGAAAAGTTGCATTCTAAATAGGTCAGCCCATAAAAACCAAAATATCTTAGCATATTTCCAGCTGCTTTCAAAAATATACAAACAACAAAACATGTGTGATTTTACTCCTCTGGGCTCCTCATAATCCTTTTATTTCCATTCAGAACACATTAGCGACATTTGAGAAACACCAAAAGCAGCATTAAGAGTTGTACATGTTCCTTCACTAATCACTCTGAGTGCCTATGCATACTGGTGTCTGTAATTTATTTCTTGGGAAAGCGTTGAAAGCTGCGTGAGGCATGATTGCAATACAAAACATTATTATTTTTATTATTTCATGAAATTCAACAATCTATATGCACATGCCAAAGGCTAGGAGTGCTTTTATAACCCCGAAACAGCCGCAGATGTTATTATTGTCTGATCTTTTGCATATGTATTTCTGAGACTCACCTCATTTCTTAAATGTGACATCATATAATGGCAGGTCGACAATATGAAAAATGAAATTCACAAGGCCTTCCAGATGTTCACCATAGATAACACACACACAAAAAAACTGGATTGATAGATTAACTAACCCTCTTTTTTGTAATTTGATTGGGAGAGGGCATTATATATGATGGTTGGATTTAATCAGCAGACTTAGTAGGAGACCTTCCATGTCATTGCCACAATTTCAATAAGTGCATGTTGATTGCATAGCTACAGCAACCTAATAAGCTGCTATGATTTTCGCATTTTTTGGTAGAATTACGTCAGTGTCTTTACTCTTTTCTGTCAGTTCAAACAATAGGATTGGCTCATCTTGGTTTGGTGCCAGCTTTTTGTTACCGCTCTGGCGTATATTTTTCTAGTTGAAGGAGTTTTGCCTTGAATTCACGATTCAGGTCAGCAGAAGGTAGCAGTCAAGATTACACTTTACTCTGCAGTCAGATGTGATGGGTTCAGACCTGCATTTTCTATTAATGTGCAGTGAAATATACAGAGTTTTCTCACCATAGGTGGGGGCCAACAGGATCTGTCTAGAGCCTTGAAGAAGTAAGATGTGTCCATCACTGACAATGTACCTCCCTCAAAGAAAACTAGGCAAGGTTAACCCTGAATTCTCTTTTGTTTCCACTCCTTTGTTCAATTATAATACTCTGACAAAATAAATCCAACCATGCTCACCAGCTCAGAAACCAATCCCTTTCACCCCATCATCTCTTTGCCACAATATGGCGTTCCAGGCTTCTTCCACAATCCCTGTGCTTCGATACACTGGAGTTTGCTGGGTTTTGCATAATTATATGCTCTGAATCTCTCAGCTGTGCTTACATTGCTCCTTGTCACAGAATGATTTCATCCCATTCGCCACCCAGTCATAGTCTACGGCCCTCAAGGCTCAGTTAAAGCATGACGTTTGAGTGACCCAAACCGACTGGATTGCTCCCTTGTCTATTTCTCCATAGGCTTTTCAAAGACTGGTGAAGGGGTCATGTGGCTGCCCAGTATCACGATCATTTGCTTCTGAATTTTTTTCACTTATATTTATATTCTATGGATAGAAATCATGTCTCAATGATATGCACATCCAGACTAACTGTCATCGGCCTTGACATCTTCTAGGAGCTGAATAAAGACTTAAAAGACAATGAAGCACAGCTGGCCTTGTACCTGATATTCTAGATAATGATTCCTATCAGAAATCTTCTACAAAGCTCACATCTTAATTTCCATTCTTCTGGAAAAAAAAATCTTCCCATCTGCTTCAGATCAATTGCCATCCACCACTTTGAACTTATGCACTATTTATTCTAGCTGTCTTTCATCTGACAGTTATAATATATTGTATTATAATTTTAATATCTTCCTTTCATTTATCTGTAACTCAATGTCACCCACAGCCTAACACCTGAAAGATCTGAGTGTGTCTCAAACCCCTTCCTGCCAATCCTACACCTGCTTGATGACTGCAGAAAATTCTTGGAAGACATTTATGCTCAGTTATCTCCAGCACCAAACCTCATCTTCTAGAATTAAGTTGATAGATCCTCTTACTCTCCTCTACATGTTGTTCATTTTCTGCTCCTGATCAGTTTAGAAGTCACAGTCTCTTGCATCGAATAAGTAAAAGCAACCGAAGCAACACATACTCTTCATATAAAGTTTTGTGTAAATGGCAGAATTTACTAAAGGCTTGGAAAAAAACATACATAATTCACTCCAGAGTCCCATAATGATCTAGTTAGCTGCTCTTTTATGCTTTATTCAGTCAGAAATTAGTGTTGGTGTGTGGTCTCTGAAGTGTGAAATAGCCTTGACATGGTGGCTCCTTCCTGAAATCTTAGCTTTCAGAAGGTTGATGCAGGAGGATGGTTGAGAGCTCAAGGTTAGCCCCACTGATACAGAGTGAGAGCCTATCTCAGATAAAAACCAAAATTAATAATAATAATAATAATGATATGAAGCAGAAAGAAGAAAGAGGAGGGTGTATGTTTTATAGCCACGTATTTGTATTCAAGGTTCACTACCAACCAACTAGAAAGATAACATAATTTAGTTCACAATCCCAACATTCCTCAAATGGCACCCGAACAGTGCATTCTGGGAATTTAATCTTGAAATTTTCAGGGCCTCTCTGGCACATGTGATAACCTAGTTTCACTTCTCAGGACTGGCTTCTGCCCCTCTCTTCTCAGATCTCATCTTCTCTGTAATCCTCAATCGTTCAATTGTTCTTCCTTTCTGGAGCATTTTCTAGAAATTCCAAACTGCTTTTTAAATAACTTGGGTTTGGGTGAGCAGTTCCAGTCTCAGCCTTCTTAATGTTCAGCATCAATACTAAGCCTCCATTTATATATACAAATACATCATGATGATGCAGCGAATTAAAACACTCACTTATAGGAGTTATTTTCCATACTAGCTGTTGTATTTGAACCAAGGAATTCTTTATGTACATCTCTTTTATTCTGCCCACTAAGCTTTTGAATCCATCAAAACCAAAACAATGTTATAGTATTTTAATCTCTCAACGTACTGTCTTCAAAATACTCTTTTACTTAAGCAGATGTGTAAAACGGTATTATAAAATAAGCAGCACTGTCATCTCCATTCCCCAGGAGGGTATGCGCATATGAACAGAGAGACCTACAGTGCACCTTGGAAGGTGCCATTGTCCCCACCCCCAACTCTGAGTACTCATGGGAATGAAGCTTTAGCAGAGTGCCAAGCCTGGTGTTCATTGCAGCATTTTAGAGGGCTATCAGAGCCTTCCTAAAAGCAATTCTCAGAGGAGTTTCTTAGCCTCCTTAGAAGCAGGTGAGTGGATATAAAAGACATTATATTCTCCCTCAAAGCATTTAGCAAAACAGGATAGGATAGAAGATAGATTGTTCACAAAGGCCTCTAAACCTTGCTGGTTCTGATAACCCTGCTCTGGGAGTCACTGATGTAAAACTTTAAAGATACTTTTAAACTCGGGGAGAATTTTTGAAAAACACATTTAGTCCATAAAACAGTATGTACCAGGCCTGCGTGAATATATGGCAGTGTATCTGCATAGCAAATTCTGTGCTGTTCTTTTAATTTAACAGTGCACAGGCGTACATTTGCTGCAGGTCTGTTTGTAATGGCAGAATAATGAGGTCTCCAGGGTCCAGGAGAAAATGGCTGAAGATGTCTCTTTGAGAATATACTCTGAGTTACTGTGAATTGGTCTTGCTTTGTGATGCTCAGAAGAAGAAAGGGAAAAAATCATTTCACAGTAATTTTTCCCAAATGGGAGGACAGGCCCTTGGCTATTTTTAGTGCATTGTTCTCAAACCCAAATACTGTTTTATTAATGTCTGTTCCAAATGGAACCAGGCACCTGTTAAAAGTTCTGTGCGAGGCTCTTCTAGTTATGTGTGAGGCTCTTCTAGTTATGTGCGAGGCTCTTCTAGTTATGTGTGAGGCTCTCCTTTAAAGGTAATGGTAATCAGCATGTGCTCTGCAGGGCACTATCTACGTTCATACTGGAGTTGCCTAATAAAACCCTTTCTTTTTAGATCATTCTCCTCTGTTTTATGCAGCAGATTAATGTGGAGATTAGACAGAGGAAATCGCAATCCAGACCCAGTCCACTACAGAATCATTAAGAGAGATGAAAAGAACAGAAATAGAAAAGAATATGCTTTTTCTTATGTTTGTTATAATAAACTGACCGATCTGTTAACGTACAGAGCCTGTCTGTGCTATAGTCCACACAGCCCATCTGCCTGGGCTTCTTATCCAGTCCCTGTAGATGCTAACTCAGAGCAAGTACTCATGGGGAGGTACCAGTTTGTTCACAGTCTCCTTGTATGGTTCAATGGATTACTTAAACTGTATTACAAGTACCAATGGTCGCTTTTAAGTCTGTGGTACATTTGGCTACATGACATATAGGGACTTTAGGGAAGAACAGAAACTATTTTCTAAGCAACTGAGAACATTAAAGGACTTTTATTATTGTATCAGGAAAAGAAATGGAAAATGGGGTGGTATCTTATTTCCTCTTCCTAGAAAGTTTCTGCTCTTGAAACCTAGATGATTTGCTTCCTTCTGTTTGTCAAATATTACGATGCATGTTGCCATCTCAAAGACATCATTTCTAAATGGAGGAAATTGCAATCTCCCCTTCCACAGCACTACCAACATTACTTCATTTCTTTTTCTCCAGAGTTCTTGAATCTTCTAATAAGCTACATGGTGTAATTTTGCCTGTTTCCCTTTATGTAAGCTCCAAAAAGCAAGGAATTTTTCATGTTTCTTTCATTTATTTTCTTTACCTATGGGTTTATGGCTCATTGCATGCTCAAGAAATCTGTGTAGAAAAAGGTAATTATGTATAAAGAATGATGTGTGCGTGTTAGTTGATGAAGGTTTTTCACTGTGTTCTTAGGAGGCCTCAGTTCTACAATATTCTTTGACTTTCCTAGGCACATTAAGTAAATAAATAACCCAGACCTATTCACCCTTCTTTACCAATTCCTATGAACTGTTCTGTGGGACCACATACCTTTTTACTAAAACAAATGCTATAAATGGTGTTTTTCTAAGCATGATAACAATAAAACCATTCAATATTTTCTCCAGTATAACTAAAACACCTTATTAATTTCACAGAAAATGAGACACAAAAAATAAACTAGTAGTAACAAAGAAAGAGTTAATGTTAATTCTTCGGGGTGGGGCAAATTTATAACTAGCATACAAATCCTATGAAGACTGTTTTCCTCACATAATGGAAGACAGCCAACATGTTCAACTTACCATTTAATCAGGATGGTCCCTTAAGTACAGAGAAACACTAGGAGCTAAGTGCTGGCTTCTGCTGTGGACAGAACTGACATTCCGCAACAGTAGTAGCCAATTAGCCTTGGTGAAAGCAAATCTATGGTATTTTAATATGTCACATACAGATAACACATACATAGTCTTCTAAGTCAGAAGGAAGACTACAGATAGTGTATAAAACCAAAATGTTTGGGCACACTGTGTGAAACTGTGTCTTTGTCCTCCCTCACTTACCTAAGGTATTCTCTGATTGGCTTCAATGAAAGTCTGATGGCCAATTAGCTGGGCAGGAAGTGGAATGTGGGACCTCCTGGGAGTGAAAAGGGAACTCTGAGAAGAAGGAAGAGGAAAGGCTTTTTGTTTTGTTTTGTTTTTTTGGTTTTTGCCAGGAGACATCAGAGAAGATGATCGTAACTACGGGCCTGGAAGGTATAGCTAGTTTCTCCACTATATCCAACATGGTTGGATGTGGCTAGGTAATCAGGTTAACTTAGATGAGCTAGTTGAGAGTCTGCCCAATTAAGGTCTAAACTCTTAAAAGGTCTCTGTGTGATTATTTGGGGAGCTAGCTAGTTAAGGAATGACTGTGCCATATTAATTTCCAAAAATAATTGATACATACAGAATTTATAATCATTTTTAATTTACATACAAAGGGGACAAAACAGAGCAACCAAACCAAAAAAAATAAGTGTAAGTTTCTTCTCAGAACCCAAAATTCTAAGCATTCAGAGTTTACTCTCTGTGAATATCTTATACTTTGTTTTGTTTTGTCCAAGCTATGAACAAAACTGTAAAGAAAAGACAGACAATACACAGCAACATAGAGCTAATTATATCCAACAATATATATATATATATATATATATATAGTGACATATTAATATATATTACTATAATATATAATATTTTTTCTGTCTTACTATATATATAGTAAGACAGAAAATCAAAATTGAAGAAAACATCCACTGAAGGTCCTAAAGTGAACTCCTTCTGGAATGCAAGAAGGCCAGTTTAAAAAGCCACAGATAGTCTCAGCTGAGAACTGCCTTCTCCCAGCCACACAGTGGTGAGGTTGTCTGCTCAGCCCACATGTTTAATCTATTCTTTGGGAAAAGAAACAACAACTGAGTAGATGCAAACTAAAAAGGAATAAAATACTGTGGCACCACATCTTTAAGTCAAGAAAGTTTTGAGTCTCTATCCAAAGCTGAGTTGGTCTCTCAGCCTCAGGTAACATCTCAGAACTTGTAGCAAAATTCAGAGCAGAGATTTCAGTTTTAAAAACCCTAGCAGCCCATGAACCCTAGGAAGTCTGTCTCCTATGCCTCAGGCCATAGGATAAAAGCACAACACACATGACCCTACCACAAAGATCAACTCTAAAAGATACCATAAAGCTCACTCTCACCATAACAGAGAAATCAGAGTCTTACTGTTAGAAAGACAAATATTAATTCCTATGTGCCAGGCATGAATATTTAATAAGTAATTGAGTCCACACACCCAGTCATAATCAGCATTATTATTGCTATGAACTGAATGATATCATGGTATAAAGACCATGGCACTGTTGGGAGGTAGAGTGTAGATCACTGGATATGTACCCTTAAAGGGGATTTTAGAATTCCTATCCTTCTCTCTGCTTTCTGCAGCTGTAAACTAACCAATTCATGCCACCTTGTACTTCTGCCCATGCCAACAACCTCAGGCAACTGTGGGCTGAAACTTGTCAAACTGTGAGCCAAACTTTTCTTTGGGGTTCATTCTACCAGTTATCTTATCACAGTGATAAAAAAATGGACAGATTTTTGTATATTGAAAATTTGTATAAAGAAACACATGCATCTTTCAAATTTAGTTATTTTTCAGAATTTAAAAATGGAGTAAGACAGTTATTCATAAAAGGCAGAAAATCTACAGGTCCTGTAGAAGGGCAGAGTATTCAAACATGTGACCACAAAAAGTATTAATACCTCTTCAAAACCAGTTCCATAAATAACTGATATCTTTGGGCTTAGATTATTCAAAATCTACTTTTAATAGTGGTTCTTAAATCCTTTAACCTCCCTTGTAGCCTGCCACCAAGAAGAGCAAGGAAGGATGTGTACCTCCTGAGAAACATTTCTTTGGAGCAAATTTAATAAGTATTGTCACTATACCAGCAGTTCAGTTCATATAAATCATCAGCAGCAGCTTGATCTACTTGCAAACACCATTCATGAATCAACAACAACAGGACTCAAAAACACCATTCACAAATCAGCAATGACAGGACAACCCAGAAGAAACAGCAAGGCTCTGCCAGTTAACCCAAATCTGCAGAAGCAGCAAGAAACTGCTGGAACACCACCGGAAGTTTTTTTGGTGCATTTCTCTCTATGAATTCATGACAAATGACCAACAAAGAATTGTGAGGCATACCAATACCACCCAACAACATCAGTGAAGACCACAATCAGCAAAGGCCAACGATGACCAGCAAAGAATGGCAAGGCATACCAATACCATCCAGCATCCTCCACCATCCATTGAGCTGTATTCATATCCTTTCCAAACATCACGTGTTCTCTCAAGCATTTGATGTAGGAAAACATCACATACCCTTTTGCCAGACTGCCTCCAGAAAAACACCACGTGTCTGTTTTTAGCAAAATATCCTCCTATGTTTTGCTTCAGCAAAAACATCCTTTTCTAAGACAGTTTCCAGGGGAAAAAAAACATTGCATGACACAACCGAGTCTCCAAAGAAACTAGAAATTTCGACTTTAGATACCATTTAAAGTTAGGACCATTTTCACCACTGGATGAGTATATGCCAAACTTTGAAAGATTAAAAGTTTGTGCAACACTTTGGATTTGGAACTTGTGTATATGAGATTGGAACCAAGAATAGGTGACACACAAATACAGAATCTGAAGCAAGACACAAGTTTTCTTGGGTTAAATAAAGAGAAAATAATAGAATATAGATTCAACCAAAATCAGACTATAAGACTTAACATTCAGTTGATAAAGTAACTCCACTCATTTGGCTAATATTTATTCAAGTTAAGCCACAGGAACCAGAACTATGCTGCTGAAAACCATCCTGCAGCTTACAGATTTCATGGGGAAAGAAGGTCCATACCCTGGGGCTCAAAGAAATTACATGAAACCTACTTACCTCGGATCTATTTCCTATAAGTAGTGTAAGAGAAATTTAAAGCCAAGACAGTCAAAATAGCCACGTGAACATTAAGAGTCTTTTTATCTTCTATAATTATCATTGTTATTATAGAATAATAATAATAATAATAAATAATAATAATAGTGTCAGTAGCAGCAGTAGTAGTAATAGTAGTGGTAGTATTGATCCTGTCTTTTTTAGCCAACTTGAACACTAGACAATCCTCCAGTCAAGAAAGGTGTGAATGCAATCCTTTTCCTTCCTTCGTAGCCTCCATCCAGCCCCTGTGGCATTCTGACTTTTCTTCCATTCTTCCTCTTCACAGGGTCTGAGAAGCTACCACGTTAGACTAGCAGAGAAAAAGGTCAATGTGATTCTGTGAGTTCAGACAGACAATGAAGGATGGGAGGTTCACCACACTGTGTGGACATTGACATAACACTGGTGGAAAGCACCTGGGCATGATGAATACAGCTATCTTAAAGACCTGGGTCTGCAGCCACCTCAGAAAACCCTTAATCTCCAGGCCCAGGATGTAATTTAGCTTTATCTTGCCCTCATCTAAAGCCCCAATAGAAGAAATTGTCACATCAGGGCACTATCTTCAAAAAGACTCTGTGGGACCTTCTTTCCCCAATATAAAGCAGCTCTTGCACAGCCTTATAGATCTTGGTCAAGGTAAATTTGATCTTACAGACCTCACAGTTGTTCCAAATCCTACATTTTTCCAATCAGCTTCAGTTCCTAGTTGAGAGACAATTTCGCTAAGGATTTCCATGACTTTACATAGGTTTTAACAAACCCAGCCCCTGGCAATTGGCATGTTGACTCTTTTAGAACTGCTAAGCCTATGTACTGTAGGCCATGACAGAAAGAGCCAGTACTATTGTCTTAATCTTCCCCCTGAGAGAGTTCAAGTAAGGTCATGATGGCTCAGATTTAACCAATCAAACCATTTCTTTGCTATATTCCAACATTCACTCTGTAAAATTGCTCCCTCAGTCACCTCTAAAAGAATCCTGAGACTTCTGATTCACAAATTCTGACCTTTGTAACATGTCAAACAACAATCTTTGTACATCAGTTTGCCACTTGGTGATGAGTGTTAGGGTAGCCTGGATGACATCATGACATCATGACATTCATACCCTTTCATATAACACCACCAGTACAACTTCCCTTTAGTAGTAAGAACTAATGGCCATAGTCTGTTACTTCTGGGTCTGCTGTTTTAATGTCTTAGAAACAATCAAATAGCCAACATCTTGTCATTAATTCAATGCATCAAAACTGTTTAACTTATGGGAAGCCAACCCTCCCTTTCCTCAGGGCAACTCCCAAATAATGCTGAAAATCCAAGGATGCAGAACAAGAAGCAGAAATAATTACTAAGTGACATAAGAAGTTCATGGAAACTCCATTCTTTAATCCACATTTTATAACTACAACTGAACTATGCAAGCAATGTTTTACTTCCTATTGGAGAATGCTAGAAACTCAGTGAAGTTATTTCTAAACTGATCTTATAACTCAACTTTTAGTAGTTCTTCCTATTATTGTATTAGTCCAGCTACTTTTTTCCATTTTATTGGTTATTTTATTTATTTACATTTCAAATTTTATCCTCCCTCTCAGTTTCCCCTCCACAAATCCCCAATCCCCTCTCACCCTCCCCTGCTTCTCTGAAGGACCTCCCATCCACTCCTGCCTCACGACCCTAGCACTCCCCTAATTGGGTCATCAAGCCTCCACAGGACAAAGGGGTTCCCCTCCCAGTGATGCCAGATAAGATAATCCTCTGCTACACATACAGATGGAGCCTTGGTTGCCCCCAATGTGTACTCTTTGGTTGGTGGTTTGGTCCCTAGAAGCATTGTGGAGGTCTGGTTGGTTGACACTGTTGTTCTTCCTATGGGGTTGCAAGCCCCTGTAGCTCCTACAGTCTTTGTCCTAGCTTCTCCATTGGGGTCCCCACACTCAGTCCAATGTTTGGCTGTTTCCATCTGCCTCTGTATTGGTCCAGCAGAGCATCTTAAGGGACAGCTATACCAGGTTCTTGTCAGTAAGCAATTCTTGGCATCAGCAATAGTGTCTGAGTTGGGTGTCTAGGTAGGGCAGTCTCTGGATGGCCTTTTCTTCAGTCTTTGCTCCAGTCTTTGTCCCTCAGGAAGAATTCTGGATTAATATTTTTGAGGTAGGTGGGCCATGCCTATCCACTGGATATGGTCTTTACAGGTTCTATCTCCCCTTTGTTGGGTATTTTAGCTAATGTCCTCTCCGTTGGGTCCTGGGACCCTCTTGGGTCCCTAGTATCTGGTACTTTCTAGTGGCTACCCTCAGTTCCCCCTCCCCCACTACTACACACCTCCTTTCAAATGACTCTCTATACTTCTCCTCCATCTCCTCCTGTATCCGAACTGGTTCCTCCTTTCCCTCCCCTTCCTCTCTCCCTCCCAGATCCCCCTCTCCCTCTACTTTCCGGAGATTATAAAATGAAGTCCAGCTAATTTTATGGGAAGTAGAAATGTTGGTGAGTTGCATAACTGAACCCATTACTATTTTTTGCTTCAATATGCAATAAGATTCTTGATTAAGGTTATTTTGTAAAGAACACTATCACATTGTGTTAGTCCCATAATCACAGATTGAAGAATTGACAAAAAATTATGAAAAGGCAAATGTACATACAGAATATAAATTTTGTGAGAACAGCTTTGTCCTTTGTGATAGTAGGTAACAAGCATATTCTACCCAGCACAAACATTCTGGCTGGTTCTCCTAAAGAACAGAGCTAAACATTATTTTCTGGGGTATATAATGTTGACACTCAGCAATAGCCATAGCCAAATTAGTCTTTGTAAAGACTGTTCCTTACTACTAAACTGCACAACTTCAATCCTTGATGCCATGCACATTACAAATGAGTCTTATGGTAGATGATGATGAGGGAGCTAATAGTCACAGCAAAAGACATCTTACCTCTCATTTCTAAGAACATGCAAATGGGTGGAAATTCACACTTTCCCAGTCATGTCTTTCACCAACCTCCCAATTACTTCTTCCTAAGTCCCTGTCTAGTTAGCCAACTCCATCACCAATGCAGAACTACGGTGAAGATGATCTTTACTTTTAAAGAGACCACCAGATGTACTGCTCAAAGTTCTTCCTACTGTAGATATTCCCATCTGTGGCAGCATACTCACATAAAAAACAGACATTCATTTCTACCTCATCTGTTAACTAGGAACAGGGACCCCCTAGTAGTAATAATTCATTGCCAGACTCATCTTTCTCACCTAAGGGCAAATATCTTATTATATACAGAAGTACAAAATAATTCCTTTCTGCAATATTTAGTCACCTTATAAACATCCCAAGGGAGAGCATTAGTTAGAGATTCACAGTATATATTTGTGGATATGTTGCAAGATCCCACAGGGATCTGTCCAGCCCTCCATTACTACAGTTAACAATAACCAATGAATTCTCACAAGTCATGTTTCTGTACTCAGGATTATACATCAAGTTAATATCTTCATAAATTATACATATTTCATTCCTATTGATGTATCATCAATTAATCGCTAAATTCTATGGGTCAAAACAATTGACAGTTTGGTTCTGCCTGTAACAAAATTTCTGATCACTCTGTGTACCTTGGAAGTAAAGGCCCACACCTGCCTTTCCATTCTGCCTCTAGGATTTCATTACTACCATTAAAAGTGGAATCTCAATCTAATGGAAGGATTTTTCACTATGACCTCAGTTTACACACAAGGATCAGCAAATTTTCTACACCACTATTCACATTATAGCAGAAAAAGATCTACCAACAAAATCCTGTGGCTAAGCTCCATTCAAATTTTATCTGTAAACACGAACACAATTTTGCATATGGCATAAGATAGACTATTAACATCTTAGAAATGTAAAATGTATTCAGTTTCTTCAACCATCCATATTATTGAGGTAATGTGATTGAAGAGACCATATAGGACTTACTAGGAGACAAATCTCACAGCATATTCCTGGTCCTCTGTCTTTTACTATTCTACCCAGCCCCATTCTTTGTTCATTGATGTTCTTTGAGATTTTTGTGTAGGATAACATCACTAAGACATGCAAACTTAGAAAAAGGAAAATTCACAGGTCTGGACGCCTAGATAAAAACACTATGGGTAACTCAGGGATTCTGAGAATGGGATCAGCTTTCTTCCATAGAGGAGACCCATAATAATTGGATATCTAATACCAAGTGGACAGTCCTGAAATCATGTCCATGGGACACTAAATGGACTCAGCAGATTGTAAGTGTGGGGGGGGGGATAATTAAAAATATATATGGTCTTTAAATAAACATTTAACTTCTTTATAAATTATTATATAATTTATGTGTGGTTTATATAATCGTGTGTGTGTGTGTGTGTGTGTGTGTGTGTGTGTATGTGTGTGTGTGTGTGTCCAGAAATTTGAGAAGGAATCAAGTGTGGGCATGGAAAAGTTGGGGGGAAAAAGGGAAAGGAAAGAAATGACATGATCATATTTAAATTAAAAATGTTTTTAAAAAACTCAGTTTTAAGCATAGAAGCACAGGAACCTTGCCATGGACCCACAAACTAAAATTTGACAACCTCAACACTAAATCCTCAGAATACATTCCCAAATATTTACCATGAATTTTGCTCTTTTAGAAAATAGCCTGAAAATCAACTGGAATTCTTTGGCTCTGTTTTCTGTCTTCCCCCTGTAAGTGAGCTCAGTTCTCATAGGCCTTCTGAAGAGTTAACAAACACTCTGTAGAAGTAGTCATGCGCAGGGACTGTCCTCATAAACAGCACCTAATGGGGAGAGAGGTACCTGAAGTGAGGAGAAAGAATGAAAAGGACACTTCTCTCCTCCAAGCCTCAGATCACTTACACGTGCTTCCCATTGGCCAACTCCAGCTGGAAAATGAAGGTCAGACCTTCAGCCTTACAGACACAATGAGGGAGAGAACTAGGGAGGCAAATTTGAAGACAAGTAGAATAAAGGGAACACACGCAGATGCCCTCCTTCTAAAGCTATGGAAACAAGCAGCCATTTGTTCAAGGTCACATGGCAGCAGGCAAAGCTAAATTCTTGCCACATTCTACAGCCCCTACACATAAGTTAAAACATCTGACCAATTAGCAGAAAGACAACTCTCAGTGCTTCTTGAAAAGAAGGACATCACTTGATAACTAAATAAAGGATGCCTGGAGCATCACAACAAAGAATGTTAATGTACCAGTGTTGATAAATAGGGGTGAGGAGGACAATGTCCAGTTTTAATAACTGAACACACTATTAAAATAAAATACCACTAAAACAAACAAAAATGTAGTTAGTGGATAAAGGTAGCCCTTCACCTTTATCTGGGGATGATCAATACTGACCACGTTGATAAGAACCAAAACATATACATTTAATAATAAGAATTTTTATTTAATAAGAATTTTCCAGGCATCTTTCTTTTTGCCTGCTTAATTTTTCATAAACAAGACAGACAGACAGACACGAGCACATACACAGTGGGGGAAACTAGCATCATGTTTCTGTTAATTTCTACTTCATGTTCTAATCTGGGTACAAATTAGAAGAGAAGAGTCCAGCTTTCAGAAAAGGGCTTTCTGACTGAAAAGAGTGAATCCTAGTTAAAGGCATGGGGATTGTTTAGCAGTTAGATTGTTAGTGTTCCTCCATGGCAGTAAGAGGATCTTCTCTGTCACATGGACTGTCCTATCTGTAAGAGCTGCTGCCTATCTTCAGATGACAGAGATAAAGTTGCTCTAACCCTAACCGAGCCAGTAACACATGACTACTTCTACAGATTGTGTTTCCTAACAGGTCTTCTTCTCATTTTCTGTGGTTTATCTCACACAGTAGGTCTACTCTTCTGCTTTGTCAGTGGTGATTTAGTCAACTCTCACCTGAGAGACATGCTTGTATAGCAGTTTGAGATTCTCAGACTATTGTCTGATTTAAAAAAAAAAGCATAAAATAACATCTATTGGGTTTTTTTCTCTTTATTATTCTTGAAATCTATTTCTTGTTTCATTTACAGATGACCTGGGCAGTCTGATGCTAATGTCCTGACTCCATCTTTTTGGGCTTAGCATTTATCACCTAATTTTTTATCTCTCTTTCACCCCTCCTGGTTATTTTGTCTTTAATATGTCATTCATTGTCTTTAGGCCTGTACCTATTGGAAAGCCAATGAAAGAAAGAAGAAAAGCTAAATTTGCAAACTGGCTCATCAACTGGATTCAAAAGAAAACCTTTTTTCTTTCTTTTAATGAGCTACTTCAATAAAGATCAGTATTTGTAGCTTCCAGTAAAGAAAACAAATGAAAACTTGGGCAAAATTGGGTCTACACTCTCCAGGCTGAAATGGAATAATTTTACCCTTCCGGAAGCAAGGCATGTCTGCTTTCTACCTGTGGTTCCCTTCTGTGGGCCACAAGTATGGCTTCTGTATGTTTATGTGCTGCCCCTGAAGTAAGGATTGGAGACTTCCCCTGTCTTCAACACATCTAGGAAAGAGTTGAACTCAAGAGCAATATAGTGCCACCTCCATATTTTATGGCACAACTGTGGTGGTGGATAGAGAGAAACGTGGCCGACCTGAAAGGAGAGAAACCGTTGTGAAGCGATTGCAGAACCATGACAAAGTACAAAACTGGCCCGTAAAGGGCGGACTGAGAGAGAAGAAAAGGAACTGCAGGATTTTCAAAGTAAAGTCAGAAATCACTGAAAATAGCCTAGTCCTATAATCTCACCACTCCTGAGGCTAAGGAAGGAGGATCTTGCATTAGGGAAGGGCAGCACTGTACTAGATAGTGACTTTAAGGTCTAAGACATCCAGCAAGACTCTGTCTAAATGAGCCATAAGAGAAAATTGTGTCCAAAAATGACTTTGATGTTTCTAGTAGTCATGATTTTGTATTCTCGTCAACTAAAGAAATGGAGCTGAAAAAGAAAATCAATTTTTAGATGGTAAAATAATTGTGTGTTTGTGGAAAAGGGGAGAAGAGGGAAGGTGTGAGAGGTAAAGATAAAGGGAGAGTGCACAAGCGCGCGCACACACACACACAATGTGTGCTTGTGTGGGGGGGGAGTGTGGGTGTGTGTGGGTGTGTGGGGGTGTGTTTTCTGGAGAAGGGGCCATTTCTTAAATATCCTTGTATTCTTAGTTTTTAACATGTATCCTTGTAATCTCAGTTTTTAACAGGTCTGAAAGGGGCTCAATAAATAAATCTTGAGTTGAGCTCAGTTAGGGTATTAATTGCTAGTTGTTTGTTGGAAGGTCATCCAGGTGGAAATGTCAGTTTGTCACTGTAAAGCTCAGGTGAAAAAGTGAAGTTGTAAATACATTTGGTGTTGTCGCAGTCATACTTTCTTGATTGATTCCTGCGAGTTGTATTTCTGTTTCAAAGTTTCTATTTCAAAGCTAGTTTCTACGCGACTTTTTAAAGTTACCTAGTTATTCTACATTGCTATGTTATTATTTAACCTTAATTTGCTATGTTCAGACAAAAGAGAAGCATGGTTCCTATTTTCAAGAATGCTATGTGCTTTCTCTCCTGAAAAACTTTATTCTTTTTCCATCAGTAAGCCCTTAAGTAGGTGTTTTAAAAATGGGAGTGAAGAAGCTGGCTTTCTTCACAGTTTCCTGCGGTCATCTTCTTTCACAGTTTCCTGCAGTACTTGATAATTCAACACTTAAAAGACCTCAAGGGATCTTGACCTCACCTTGTAACTCGGCCATGTTCCCTGCCTGCAGACACAGCAGTTGTTGCCTTGGTGACCATGCTTGAAGAAGAGAGCTGTTAGCTACTCAAGCACCGAAAGGCTTATGGTGGAGTGAAGTGCTCAGGGGGGCGTTTAAAGGAGGGTGTCTCTCTGCTTCCTAATTGCTGCCCCGCATTCTCTTTCACTTCTCATTGAAAAAAATAAAAGAATGCTGTATAAATTACCTGTCGCTCATCTGCACACTCAACACAGAGGTCTCACTTCTGACCATGAGAATATTTGGGGGCAAATCTCAGACATTTTATCATTTTGCTTATAAATATTTCAGGGCATATTTCAAGAAGATAATTATTAAATACATAATGTAAGCATCACACTCCTCAGGCTTCCCCCCAAGAATGACTAATAGTCTCCACTCTCATCCACTATCCAGCCAGAGTTAAAGCCATATTATCTAAGGCATTGTTCCTTTCTGGTTGCCTTTTTGGGTTGCTTTGAGTACAGAGCCAAACAAAATGCATGCACTATATTTAATATTTATTCCTTCTAATTCAAATATTCTCTCCTCTCTTAAGAACCACTGAACTGATCCATTCTTTCACGCAAAGCTTAAAGCCATTTTTAGAACATCTTTTTTTTTTTTTTTACTTTAAAGCTTCAGGTATTTTTATTTATTTTTTATTGGATATTTTCTTTATTTACATTTCAAATGTTATCCCCTTTCATGGTTTCCCCTTCAGAAACACCCTATCCCATCCCCACCTCTCTCTGCTTCTTTGAGCGTGTTTCTCTACCCACTCCTGCCTCCCTGCCCTGGCATTCCCCTATGCTGGGGCATCAAGCCTTCACAGGGCCAAGACTGATGACATCCCATTGATGCCAGACAAGGCCATCCTCTTCTACATATGCGGCTGGAGCCATGGGTCCCTCCATGTGTACTCTTTATACTCATAAATTTAAACATATATGTTTCAACCTGTTTTATTGATATTCAAATTTTCCCATTCGACTAGTAGGAACTTTTTCAGGTTGTCTCCTGAGTCTTTCTGATGCAACCTCTGCAACCTGTTAAGTTCCTTATTCTTTTATATAATGTATGTTCCCATTCCTAACCAGGGATCAGATACGTTACCAGATACCAAGGTACTTTGATCCTTATCATGTATATTAATGTCTAGAGCTTATGAATTGGTCATAATTTGGCTTTTAATACCATGAAATGAGAAGTGCCAGTCACAATTACAGTTTGAGGTTTTTCAATGTATTCTTCTGATAGACAGCCATTTGTGTCTGCTCCTCCCTCAAATGAAACATTCTCTCCCCCTTCTCATTCCTATCTATCTAATCTCTGCTCATCTTTCATACGTCAGCCCAAACTTCTCCCTACAAGCTTTCTTCAGCTTCTCCACACAACCAGTGTCTGCAGCCATCCAAACCCGAGTCCTCTAATGTAGTGATGTGATGAATACCTTATTTTCATAATAGACACTAACATCTATGAGAACAGAAGTCCACCTTTTCTCATCTCTGTGTCATGAGTTCCAACAATTGCCAGACCTAGATGAGCCTTTCATGGTGGGCCAATGAGTGTGCCCTAACACGTGCTTTCTTATAATCCAATGGCACTATTCTGATAGAAAGGAAGGGGACCCAAAGACAAGCATTATAAGACAAAGTAGAGACTGGGATTGTACAGCCCGAAACAGAGGAATGCCAAGTGCTACTGGGTACTGGAAGTAGAAAAAGGCAAGGAAGGATTTTTCTCCAGAGCCTCTAAGAGAGCAAGGCCTGTCCTTGCTGTCACGTTGATTTTGAACGTCGATCCTGTAGAGTTGTGAGAGAATAAATGCATGGCGGTTTAAGCCATTGGATCCCTGGCACTTTGTGAGAGGAGCCCTAGAAAATTAATATAATGGTTATTCTATTGTAAAGTGAAATAGGAAGTGGCTGTTTAAAGAATCAGTGTGTTGCAATGGTCAGGTGCAAATGTAGTGTCTTCTATACATCCTGAAAGTTCCCTCCACTGACTGCTCACCCCTTGTTCCTCCAAACTTCGAGCACTTGTCCTTTTAGTAGAGGCCACTGATGATCTGTCTGTACAGTATGGGAGAACAATTCTTGCTCAGGAATCACTAGGGTAGATATGAAAGTTCTTTTTGAAAGTGCTGGGGAAATGGTAGTAATCAGACGAGGACAAAGAAGGCATGGTGCAAAGGAAATGGGTGATTATTACAGAAAGCCTGATGGCGTGGAGACGCAGTCGGTCTAACAGACCAAGGAATGAGTGTGGTGATAACAAGACCCTCCCCACGTATTTTTAATCATTTGTCTAACCCTGCTGTACTACACCCATTCTCTCTGCAGCTCTGCTTATTCAGTTTCCTTTCCTTCGAACCTTTGTCCAGTGCTTTTTACTCACTGTGCCATGGCATAAAGCCATTCTTGATGGCCATGATTCATTCAAAATACCAGAAATAACTCCATTTGGATGGCCAGGAAATCACCTTTAATCAACAGAGGAGTTAGTTTGGGGGTTGTATTAATTTCTAATAACTAAAGGCAAAATACTGCTACTGCAGAGCACTAAAATGGCAGCTAAATATCATTTAACATAGATACTAAGAATGTAAAATATTAGGGTGACTTGGCTTTTAAATCAATGCTATACAAGATATGTTCCAAATAGTGAATCTTATGGTTCCTTCATTTCAGAAACAGTCCTAAGGATTGCTATTATTTGTCTTTTTCAGTGAATTGTCATTGAATGCCCCGTGTCTAATCATTGCCCTTTTATCTCCTCATTACACTGTTTAGCATCCCATGAAAGAAGCACCATTCAATGTGAAATCATTAGATTGGAATCCAAGCCATGGCTCCGTCACCTCTAAACAGAGTACAACTGGAGAGATCATTTACACATTCGTGAATAAGACAAGTATATAGGCATCTAAGTTCATAGTTGACATTTAGTAAGACCTAGGCTGTAATAGATCTAGGGGACAATGAAGACACAAGGGCTGCAAGAGCAACGGTACCACTTTCTGATTGTACTGTTGAGCTAATAGGGTTTCTTCAGTTTCCTCCTCTAAATGGGAAGAACCAGTTCCTAGTGCCATGAATACCTGCAGAAACTAAAACATAACAATTTGTAAAAAGACCTTAGCACATTGTGTTTGATAAATCTTTAAATGCTTCAGAGGGATACTTTCATAATTTCAAACATTTCACATACTTTGCATGTTTCAAATACTATATGACTGATTTTAAACGACCACAAGTGAAAATTTGGACTTCAAAGTAATAATGATAGTAATATAAAACGTAAATAAAATATGTAATTACTGGCAAGTAATATGTAGGATATCCATATAATTAGTACTCTTTCTAGCAATATTATCAAAATTTAATCTGTAGAACAAGTCAGGATAGGTAAAGCACATTCTGAATTCATTTTTCAGTTTTTACTCTGAAGCATTGGAAATGGTCCTTTCTGATTTTCTCCAATTTCTTAATATCCAGGAGTCAGTCATTAGAGATTGAATTATTTGACTTATAAGTGCATTCCCTAGGAAGAAAACATATTCTCATACATGGACATCAAAGTGAAAGGGGGACTGTCAGAAGTATTTCAAAAAACAATATGAGGCCAGGCAGTGGTGGCACACGCCTTTAATCCCAGCACTTGGGAGCCAGAGGCAGGTGGATATCTGAGTTCAAGTCCAGCCTGGTCTACAGAGTGAGTTCCAGGACAGCCAGGACCACGCAGAGAAATCCTGTCTCAAAACAAAACAAAACAAACAAACAAACCAAAAAAACAATATGGAGGCACAAATATTCTAGAATCAGAAATGCTAGCTACAGGAATAACAAGGTTATGCTGTGACACTAAATGTCACTTTCTCAGATAAAGCTGCCTTCCAATGGTGGCAGAGAAGACCAGGCCTTTGTGTAGATAAGACTTCCTTATTTCAAAAATCACATGTATTTTCATATCTATGTAATCATGAAAAAAAAGATTAAAACATTACAAAGTTTTTAGGCTATCTTTTATTCTGTTTAAATTCTGTAAATGAGACAGGTATTTGGATAGATGAACAAAGAGAAAACAATACGATCATAGAAAACTTGACTCATCAAAATGTTTTCCTGTCTATTCTGGTGCAATAATTTGTCTAAAGGTGACACAGTGCAGTGATAAATGTTTTAAGTCGCCCATTTTTAGTTTTTACTTACATTTAAAATAATATAAAATATGCATTGGATTGGCAAGTCTGACTCTTAGCACCCACAGTCACAGCATCAAAAAGTATAATTATATCATCACCCCCAAGACTATTTTGTCATATAGTGTGGCAGGTAAATAATAGATGATTTAATGAGCGAATTATTTTAGCAACTGGTTATGCAAATGTAGACATTTGTTCTAGTGAAGGTTAAGGCTCACAGAAAGAATGGCTAACACCCCTGTAAGCACTGCTCCTCATTCTCAGCCCGAAAGATATATTTTTCTTCTCAGTATTCTAGAATATTGTGGTTATTTTTAAAGTATTTATAAAGTTTCACAGAAAATGCATATTTTAAGAGATCACAACAGAAAAATATATTGATACATAAAACATTAACACGCCCAATTCTCTCTCAGTTCTGCTCGTTCTACATCCTTTGTGTCTTGGGTGTATGTATACACAACTCACATATGCAGCAACATGCAAATAAAAAAAACAAGTGTTCAAGTTATTAAACATGTTATAACACAAAGGCAGGTATGTAACATAGTAGTACAGTGCGAGATTAGCATGCTAGAGGCCCTACGTTCTCTTTCCTATAAGAAAAATAAAGAAGAAAGAAAATCCCAACACTGATTTTTGCAACAGTTCAGGGAAAGTTTTTTGAAGTCATCAGAATCAGGACCATTTCATGCTAACTTCACATGGAGTCTAACTGATTTTGTGTGTGTGTGTGTGTGTGTGTGTGTGTGTGTGTGTGTGTGTGTGTGTGCATGAGCGTGCGCGTGTGTGTATATGTGTGTGTTCGTTCTTCAAACATGAATTGTAACTATTTATAGGTCACTGTTTTCCAGCATAGCATTACATAGGTGTAATTACCAAAGCCAAAAAACTGGTATCAACAGGCAAACTTTGAAATTAGAAGTTCAATTTAAATACCAAATTTTGGTGAGATTCTGAGACCTTACCCAGTATGGAAAAATAGATTTCAATTCACAGGAAGTCAGCTGCAGAGCTTCTTTGCCTGAGGGAAAACGGTTCTTCCCCTCAGTAAAGGAGATTCCTCTGAGGATGTGCTTTCATATTCCTGTGATTCTGACACCATTTTCCGCCCCAGTTGACACCAGGAGATGCAGGTAAGTGTGATAATGAAAACAACAGGATCCTGGATGTGTGAAAATTAGCTAGCCTTTCCCACACAAAATTCATTAAGTTCCAAGAGTAGCCTGAGCATGTGGTATGATTTGGAGTTTAATGTGAAAGCTGTCATACAGCTGAGCTTATGCAGCCAACAAGGGAATACATGTTAGCTTTCTGTGACACAACAACATGGAAAGATGCTTCGAGACGATGAGTCCAACAAGACCAGCCCCAAAACAAACCCACAGGGGCAAGGACCATTGAAATTAACGACCTAGCTCATGCGGTTATTGATATTCCATGAGACAACAGATGAGTGTCTAGCATGGTGCCTGTTTTTACAGAGATGCTCAGTAGCAGATGTAGCTGGGGTTGATCTTCAATCTAACCCTAAGTAAAAGGTATTCATGGCCAATCCCTTCATGGGCTCAAGAGCCTCTTTGTCAATGATCACAAAAAACAAAAAACAAAAACAAAAACAAAAAATACTACTGACAATTGGGCTCTTTTTTTCTATAACATAAGAAATTTTATTCTTGACCTTCAAAGATGGCAGAAAGTCAGACCTGCATCGGTGTACACTAGAGAACTGCACGATATGCTAACACACCATATTCTCACTGACAGTGGATAAGACCACAGATACTGGAGTCAGACTATTTGAATACAAATTCCACTTTGCTCACCGTGTAAAAGCAGAAGAGTTGCCTATACTGTGTGTGCCCCACTCCCCTTGCTTTTGAAAAGATTCAACTTTATCAGGTAAACAAACAAACAAACAAATGCATCAAAGCACATTCTTCTGGAAACATCTCCCACCTTGATATGCCATATGCTTGCTAATAATTTTAGAGTAACAGTGAAGATACTGCTCATCCCCTGACACCCACTCCAAACACCAACATTAGAAAGACTACTGCTCAGGGACATACACATCACCACATCTCACAGCACCTCCTGGTCCTCTAAGAAGGTCCTTTTGTCCCCTTTCATTGCATCTAGTCCTAAATGTAGATGACAGCATCAACACGACTCACTGAGTACCTGATTTTAGTTTTTCTCTAAGAAGCCTGATGCCAATGCTGTTGCTTAGACCTGGAGCTAGTTCATACTGGGCATAGATGAGTCTTCTCTAGCTGTTTGGTAAAGATTATATGAAAATGACTACCATATTGGTACCATCTTTACGAAAATAACAATTTTTCTAAATTATTTGGCAAATTATGCTTACGAGTGACACGGTCTGACTCAGGTGGGATCTTCTGGGTGTCAAATAAGCCTACACACACACTCACACACATATACACATACACAGGCACAATAAGCCCATGCTCCCTGAAAGACAATAAATAATGCTTTTGGTTCGCTTTGATTGCTGGATTTGGCAGACAAGTAATCATGCTATGAAATTGACACTACAAAAAAAAATCATTATTCCGATAAAAACAAGGAGAACAAATCAATAATCAGTTCACATAGAGGGAAGGTGTCTCGCAAAGTCTCTTATGCCATGAAATGAAAAGCAAGGGCTCTGTCACTGGCCTAGTGGCAAAGCTGAGCTGGAGTGGTTCTCACTGATGGCCCTTGTGGTGTTTGAATGACATTGTCTCCTCCAATGTAGCAGCCCTGTCTGTAGACAGATTACATAAGTCATATAAAAGTCTCCTTGGTGCATTATCATAGTAGAAGTGGCAGGGACCTCCAAGTTGGGGAAGGCTGTGCAACGTACAAGATGACTACTAATGTTTCCATCAGTACTTGTTGACATTGTAAAACATCAATGCAAGAAGTGTCCAACTCTCCCAAATGTGGAGATGATTTCTAGCTTCAGCTAACAAATTTATATAAATCATTCCTAATTTTCCTTTGTTCCATTTCTGGAATCTGTAAGGCAATGATTCCCAACCTTCCTAATGCTATGATCCTTTAATACAGTTCCTCATGTTGTGCTGACCCCTAACCATGAAATTATTTTTTTTCTATTTTATTGGTGTTATTTTGCTACCAGTATGAATTATGATGAAAATATCTGTGTTTTCCAATAGTCTTAGGTGGTCCCTGTGAAAGGGCCATTTTTACCCCCCCCAAAGGGGTCACAACACACAGGTTGAGAACTGCTGTCTAAGGAGATTTTTAAAGGAAGCATTGAAGGTCTAAGAAAGAAGATAAAGAAGAGACCAAAGTGAACAGGGTAAGAAGGAGAATCTTGGGTCCTCCCCACCTGTGCTCTGACACATGCCATTGTCTTTCCCACCACAGCTTCAACTTCCTCAGTAATAAAACAATGAAAATACCTGCCTAGAACTGTTCTCAGTATCCAAAGAAGTAAGCACCTAGCAAAATTGTATAATACAGTGAACACCAATAGTAAAAATATCTCACCAAATAAATCTTGACTTTTATGTAAAGCAGAAATCCCCAAGAGAAGAGAGTTGAAGTCAAGCTGATATTGCCCTGGGAAAGTAGAATAACCAACATGGGTCTGAGGCCCTCTCCCCCTAGCTTGTGTCAAGATGACACAAAACTATCCACAACAAATGACCAGTGCAGTTTACATTGGATACACAGGGTGTCTAACTAGAGGGAGATAGCCTCAGATGGAATTCAGTCAGATGATGTCAAACCCCATCAAGCTGTCCTCATCTTCCACCCCACTATCAAACAGCACAGCTGTCTTTCCCCTGTTGCCCAAAACATTGCAAGGAGAGGAAGTGGTAACTGCTAACATTGTCTGTTGGGGAAATAAAAGTACTGGGCTTCTAAGAGGGAAGAAGGAGGGCACAGCCACAGTCTAATCAAAGCCAAACCAAACAAATTATTTAAATGTGTAAATAACTCAGTAGTCAATGTCTAGGACTCACTCATGATTTTCTAGACTCCTTCAAGCGGCTTGAGTCACTTCCAGCTCCACTCTCTATAGCACACACAGCTTCTATTTTAAACTTCAGTTGGCTCCATTCCACAGCTGCTACTGTGCTTGGACACCCCGATGTCTTGGCATCTCCGAATGCTGGAATCTTCTGCTGCAATAGGTCTGTACTTTCACCGATTGTCTCTCCTAGGCATAATTCTTCATAGTGCTAAACCTCAACTTCTCTGATTGAAGAATCATGGACCTTCAACTGCCAACGAAGCTGAAAATTACCTCTCCTTGTCCTAACTTGTCTTGGTTATGGTTTTTGTTGCTGCAATGAAATGCAATGAGAAAAAGCAAACTGAAGAGGAAAGGGTTTATTAGCCTTCTACTTCCATACCACTGTTTACCATTGAAGTACATCAAAACAAGAACTAAAACAGGGCAGAAACCAGAGGCAAGAGCTGGTACAGAAGCCATGAAGAGATGTTGTTTTCTGGCTTGCTCCTCATGGCTCGCTCAACCAGCTTTCTTCTAAAACCCAGGACCACCAGCCTAGGAATGGCTCCACACACAATCTTCTGGCCCTCTCCCAACCATTACTAATTAAAAAAATGCCCTACAGGCTTGCCTACCCTCCTATCTTACGGAGGCATTTTCTTAATTAAGATTTCCTTCTCTCAGATTACTTTGGCTGTGTAAAGTGACAAAAAACTAGACAGCGTGATGAGCAGCACAGGTGACCTGGACCACACACAGTATTTAACTAGTGGGAGAGGTTTGAACATGGAATTCATTCAAATGGGTCCAATTCCATCACGCTGTCATCACCTCCCACCCCATGATCAAGCACCATGAAGTTCTTCACCCCATTGCCCAAGACATTGCAAGAAGAGGAAACAATATCAACTAATGCTCTCTCTGTGGAGGGTTTGGGTAGGTTTACAAAAGCACTGTGCTTGTTGCCAACTTCCTGACGTCTCTGAAGCCATCCTCGTGGCAATTGCACATCCTTTATTCCTTTCATAATTGCCTACACCAGGAGAATCTGCAGAGCTAGAGCAGGCCTACAGGGTGAGGATTTGAGTTAGCTCTATACTGGGTGGGAAGGAGAAAATTCTCTATTTCATTTTACCAATTGTTACTGCAGCAACATCTGTACCTAACAAAGAATCTGAGGCAAAGAATGGACAATACACTAAGAGCATATAGAGAAAAAATACAATTATGTGTATCCCAGGTTCAAAGAATAAAAGAAAAACATTAAGAGTCCATAAAACTAGAGCATAGATGATTGCGATCTGAACTCAGTCTCCACCCATCTCCTTTTCTCTGTTATAAGCAGAGTGAGCTCAGCTCTGCCTCTGGCAGAGAACAAAAGGCAAAAGGAAGGATCTTTTCTCCTTTACTTTCTACCGTGCTTAAACTAAGGTCTACAGGAAAGCAAACTGTGCAGGAGACAGAGCAGAGAGTCTATTTCATCTCCTAAATCAGGCTTAATGACTCCCCTACCAGAAAATATCCTGGCAATGCACCTGAAGCTGAAAGATTGCGAGCTCCATCTTTTTATTTTTGGTCTTTTGAGTCAGGGTTTCACGGTGTCTTGATTCATCATGAAAGGCCTCACTTTCTTCAGTCTTCCCCTCCCCTAGTAAATATCTAAGATGCATCTGAGACACAGCAAAAATGAAAAAGACCTGGAGTTCGAAAAATATTCTTTTTCTCCATCAACTTTAATGGAAAATAAGCTCTCACAAAAAAATCATGCCTTCAACAAATCCATAGTGTGCTTTGATCTGCCTGCTTCTTCCTTCATGCTTTTCCTGACAGCACAGACCCTTATCCCTATCACATCAGGAGTTATACCAAATAATATAGCTTTGTGATTCTTTATATTAAGAGTTTGAACACACTTCAAAAAGGAAACATAGGTAGATTGGATGCCATCAAAATTAGAAATGTTTATGCATCAATGGACATTAACACAGAATGAAAGAAACAACACAAGCGATTGCATATGTGATAAACTTGTATGTGAAATGAAAAATGTATATGTGATATACAATTGACCTGTAGGATATATGAAGGATTTTTCATGCTAACAACAGTGCAGAAAAACATCACTATAAAAATAAGCAAGGAACTTGAATAAATGCTTCACTAAATAAGATTTATAAATGGCCACTAAGCGCATGGCATTGTGCACAACAGCACTAGCAACACTGTGAGGTCATTAGGATGACTTTTTCCTTACTAACTAAGGAAAAGTTTGGTGAAGTTCATTCTTTGACAACACATTGTACTTTACTGCTCATATATGTAAAATGGTCCATCCGCTATGGAAGACCAAATATACATATTAATATATGTGTTACTCAAAAACCTAAATTAGAACTACAGAGTATAGCAGAACCATTTGTGGGTCTATATTTAAAAGAAATAAAAATAAGAGCTCAAATAGAACTGTGAATCCCCACACTCATAATAGCATCAGTAGCTGTTGTAGCATATCATTAAAAAATGGATGTAACCCAAAGGTCCATTCACACATAAACAGATAAATATTATATGTATTGTATAAATACCATATATTCATATACATAAACTTTATTTTTAGGAGGATCTTATATTGTACCAAGGTTTGCCTACAACTTTTGGCAACTTTTCTTGCCTCTCAATTTGTCCTAGAATTTTAGGTGTAACCAACCGGTGGGTCTCATGCAGTAGCATACCCTTTAGGGAGAAAAAAAGAGTAAAGTCCTGATAAATGCTACAAGTTCATGAATTCTAAAACATTATGTTAAGTGAAGTAAATCAGCCCCACAAAGTGAAATCTACATAATTCCACTTAAATGAGCTATTCAAAGATGTCATACTTATAGAGACAGGAGTATACTGATGCTTTCCAGGAAAGTTAGGAAAGCAGCAATGGAAAAATATTCAGTAATGGGCAAAGTTGGAATATGGAAAGATAAACAGACTTCTAAAGATACACAGTTTTATTGGTTCTTGCACAGACTAGGTCCACATAATGTCCCTAAGCCATATGTTAAAAAAATGATTAAGATGAAAAACTTTCAGAAACACATATATAGCCATTAAAAATATTAGATTTTCCAAACACAGTGGTGTACACCTTTAATCCCAACACTTGGGGGGAAGAAGCAGGCAGGTCTCTATGAGTTCAAGGCCAGCCTAATCTACAGATTGACCAGGACAGCCAGGGCTACTTAAAAAGTTTCGAAGAAAATTTGTGTGTATGTGTGTGCTTAAGTGTATGTTTGTGTGCATGTGTGTGTGTGTGTGATATGTTGTGGTGTGTGTGTGTGTGTGTGTGTGTGTGTGTGTGTAGGCCAAGTTTTAAGGTTAGAAAAATGACTATCCCAAACATTATCTGAGATGCCTGTAACACAGTAATTTAGTCTTTTTTCTTTCCCATTTTCTTATCTTCAAATGTGATGATCTAAGTGCTTAAGTCACAAAATTTTATGTAATTCAATCAAAGAAAAATCCTGAAACACAATGAATGTACAAAATATAGCAGTGATTATTGATATTTTATTTGCAAGAGATGAGCCTCTTCCTTTCCTGTATCCCACATAGATTATTGTCCTTGCACTACTAAGAACTTACTGATTGAAGTCTTCATGCACAAAGATGAACCTATTTATCAACTCACAATCAGTGGTTGTTCTTTCAACACCAAATATAAATCAGTATTGATTCCTTCATATTCTAGAAAAAAAGAACAGGTCCTTGAGCACAAACCAAACATTTATAGAGGGCTGGCTAAATTGTATTCAAAAGAATATAACTCACATTGCTACGATCCAATACAAGGGGAATCAAACCATCATTACTGGGTCATTCTAGCCAACATGGAGAGTCAGACAGAGTACAAAAGCACTTAACTATTGGAAACAGAACCACATAAAGAAGAAAAGGTTAGCTAGATGGCAAAAACCTATTTGACTATTGCATAGACTGAAATGTGACAGACATTTCAGACAGCTATAAAGTCTAAAAGCAGTTCAGGACCCACTTCCAAGTGCCAAAGAAAATAAGTAAGGTTTTGAGTTTGGGGCATGACTTATTAGGCTTTTGCTAATTCTCTCTGTTTCTTGATGAAACTAATTTAAAATAGGTCTCTACCTTTAAATTACCATAATAAAATATTAACATCAGTGTTCAAATAGAATGAGTGATTTCTGAAATGTTCAGTTTTTCCATGAGCTTTGCCTAAGACAATTTTTATAAAACCTTGGATTACTACTGTCTTCTAAAATAACCTTCTATCAAAGTAAGAACAAATTCTTTCAAGGATTACTCCTCCAACAGTTTGAGTGACTCTTTTCCACAGTTATCTTTCTCAGAACCCACACCCTAAAGCCTCATAATTCCATTAAATCAATGCACAGCTGGCCAATTCTTTCTTTGCTCACATTATAGCGATCCCCGGGGAATTTATGTAAATCTATGGAAATTCATTTTAAAGGCAGTACTCAGAAAGAGTGCATCCTCATTAACTAAACGATTATCTCTACAAACAAGCTAAAAGCAACGTGCTGAAGAGCTAAATTAAACTTCCCATCAGGAAAACTAAACCACTCTCCTTCTTATTGAAGCTTTATCTACAATCAAAGCTGTAAGACAAAAGACTTTGAAGACTTACAAATAGATAACAGGGGAGAATGTAGCTGCTATCAGGCTATAGGGCCTGACTGCCTAGCTCTTTATTGTTCTCCTAGCCTTGACTCCACAGTGCAATGTTAATTTAAAAAAAAAAAAGACAGTAGTCTTGTAATATATGGGCTATCTGGGAAGACTTGGATAAAAAGAAAATGGGATAACCTTTCCTTGTACTTCAAAGGATACTCAAGCCAATCCCAAGAAGCTACAAGGAGACTGGAGTTGACAAATTAAAATTCATAGTATCATGTGCTTGAAAAAGGTTTTATATTTTATTTGCCTTCATCCAACCTAGTGTCTATACTTACTAGCTGACAAAACCATCCAAACATCAGGTTTTCATTCCCTAGGTGTGAACTGGGGGGTAATAATAAATCTTGACAGTTTAATCAACTTCTTATGAGGTAAACTATACAAAGCACTGAGACTGAAACTTGGCACATAGTTAGCATGCCAATGCTTTCACATTGGGGCAAAAGTAGAAGTGAGAGATTCCAGCTATAGAACTAAAGAGCTAATTGAGAGAAAAAAGAAGAAATGCCTCCACTTCAATGTTTTGGGGCCTCGATAACAATGGTTCTCAACCTGTGCCTCATCACCTTTTCACAGGGGCCACCTAAGACCATTGGAAAACATGGATATTTAAATCATGATTTATAACCATAGGAAAATTGCATTTACAAGGTAGCAATGAAATAACTTCATGGTTGAGCCCCACCACAACATGAGGAACTGTATTAAAGAGTCACAACATTAGGAAGGTTGAGAACCACTGCTCCAGCAGTTATAATGTCTGTTATAATTCCATCAGATAGACATGTGATGATATGCTTATCTTCCTGTGGTTGGAAGGTGAGAAGGCAACTCATGCTAATACTATCTGCAGTATCACAAGATTCTTTCTCTTTTTTAGCCTTTTCTCTTATTGAAGTAGATTTTCTCACAGCCCAAAACTCCATATAAAATATATATATAATATATAATACGGATTTTGGATCCAAAGTTATAAATTAAAAGTGAAATTCTCATATGATCAACTCTGCTTAAGAAAATCCATTAGGGTGGTCAATGAAGTGAGTTAGTGGGTAAAGACCTCCAAACCTGATCACTTGAGTTCAATATTCAGGACTCATATGGTAGAAGAAAAGAATTTATTCCTACAGATACCCTGAGACCTTCATACGTGCTCCCTGGAACAATCTCTCAGTGAGAATAGCACAGGCCAATTTTCATCCATAATTGGAACAATTTGCTGACTCTTCAGTTGATCTGTAAGTGAAACAGATGAGCTTGTTTGTGACCCATACTAGATCAAAACAAGTCTTTCCTCTTCCCTCTCCACATACACACTTCTACAAATATGTCTATCTACCCCCATATAAAATGCACATTCATGCATAGAGACACATTTACATGTATTCAAAACATTTCATTTAGTTACCTGATCATAGCCCATAAGTAGACTAAGGAACAAATAGGCCTCGATCTCCAAGCCAGCAATGAATAGAATAACTGGTTTAGTGAATTGCCACTCTGTGGTAGACAACTAGCCATAGGAGAAGGAGTACATGACATAAACATGGCCACATTCCCTCAGTACAGAGCATGATGTGGGCAGATGTTTTACCCTGGTAGCCCAGAAAGCAGAGCTAGATGCAAATAACTTAAAAGCAACCATTTTCACTAAGGGAGTCAAGTACAAACACAAAAAGAACTAAGACAGGCAAGAAGGTCCTAATATACAGAATATATAGCTCTCATATAAAGTGTATATAGCTATGATATATGGAATATAAAAAATTAGTTCCTTGCTGCACTAGAAATGAATACACTAATGAATACAGGCTTGTGTCTAGGTCTACACTATGAAAAACAAGATCATCCACAGCTCAGGATCACAGAAGTTGAGAGGAAAGGAAAAGTATTTGTGTATTTTTCTCTGAGAAAGTAATCAATCAATACTTTTTCTCCTAAAACTTAAGCCCCTAAAATTGCAGACAGAACATTTGTGGGTACTGAGCACAATGATTGACACCTTGAGGTCAACATGAAAGCCCCTGGTTTTAGATGTCATAGGGCACACAGCTTATCACTCACGTTAGATGTTGTCAAGTTATCTAAGTGCAGCTTGAATATCCATGGTATTCCCTGCCAGACTTGTGGAAACTAGTTACAAGAAGCTGGAAGACCCCAAGCAGGTTCACAAGAGTTGTCTAATACAGAAGGGAATGATGGTCACAGACTACCAGGTCTTGAAACTTAGTAATGCAAATGTAATCTTAGTAAGAAAATATGGTAACAAGAAACATTCCTATATATTGTAACATTGATCTACAGGACTTGATCCTTGGAATCCCTTTAGTAGTAATTACAGCACCTGTGTATCATTAACTGGTTGAATTCTTTCATCTTTCAGCCCTTAAATGCCACACATACTTAAGTCCCATGGGGAATGGGTTTCTAGGTCCTACTCGCCATCTTAATTCAGCATGGTGCAAGAATATCTGATTCATTGATAATTGGGCTTCAGGCACTAGGATGTGACTCAGCGGTCAAGCACTTGCCTTTTGGTGTACAAGACAGCACTAGGTAGACACACCTTCTCACCTGCCCTGCATAACTGGGTCACAGTTCACACTGCGCAGGGCTGCCACTCATCTCCAGCTGTTTTCATTCTTTGTGAGAACATAGGTAGCATTTCCTTTGAGAATAAATGTGACATTGTTTTTCCAACTCCCCCAAATTAAAGTAACATTATCTATTCACAGAAGCTGCATCTCCAGGCCTTCTTTTCTCAAATTCAACTTATGCAAACCCAATTAGATTCCTGTTTGAATGTTCCTGATCTCACCAAAGAGAAACATTTAATGGTGTCATACATATATGTGTTGGAAAATATGAAAGACTTCCTTGCATGTGCACAAGCGTGTGTTCAAGTATATATGTGTGTGGTGGCAAGGGTTTTTGCATCCAGTGTCCTCTTCAATCTAAGCTCTGTATGGAGAAAGGGTCTGGGACTCTGAGAGAACAAACCCAAGCACAAGTTTATATAGCTATGACAAGTCCCCGTGTTCCTACAAAAAGGTCTCCATGGACTAAGCCATCTGCCCATCCCCAATTTCTATAAAATACACTGCACATTCCTGCTTAAGTTTAGATGGTCAGATTCTCACACTTAACATTTCACTCCAGATCTAAATGTAAACAACACAGACCCAGTTAAATAGAAACTTTGCAGTCCAAGTAGGCCAACCTTTGTTGTCTCTAGAACAGAATTTTTACTTTAACTCCATGGTATCCCATAGACTATGAAGTCACTATAAAAACTGAATAGGCACTCAAGTTAAAACCAGGAGCACAAATCAAGGTAAAGGTAAAAAGCATGTTTAGAAACCCAATAGTTATAAAATAAAAAAAAATGTCAAATATCTAAATAAATAATGAAAATGGAAAAGTAAGGAGTAAGATAAAACTTTCTTCAAATATTAACATTTAATTAGGTAATATTTTTAAATATTTTAGAATAAAAATCATAACAAAAATAACTATAACAAAATTTTCTACATGGGTTAGCTTACACCTTACATAGAACCAGATGGAGGATTAGGAAATGCAAAGGCTTCTCTGAAGAAATTACCTAATAAGTCAGAGACAAAGCAGTAACATGGGAGAGAGAGGAATTACAAAGGAAAAGATGAAAACATCAAGAGGCACGTGTCAACAAATGCGGAACAAATGATCAGGATTGATGACATTTTGAAAGGCATGTGACAAAACACATACCCTTTCGTCCTTATATGAGGAAAAAAAGTGGTCAACTGTGTGGTGACACATGCCTGTCATCCAAGCACAAGTCATGTAAATACTCAGAGATTGGGAAGGTCAGGAGTTCAAGGCTGCCTTAAACTACACAGTGATTTTATGTCAGCCTAGGCTGCATAAGAAACACGTTTCACAAAAGAACAAGGAGAATAAAAACAAGGAGAAGGAGGAGAAAGAGGAAGAGGAGAAAGAGGAGGAGGAGAAAGAGGAAAGGGGAATAATGGGAGGAAAAGAAGATAGAAGGAGGAAGAAGGTGACTGGGGAATGGGAATGGTGAATGAGATTTCAGCTTCCAGTTTTAGACGGTGGGGTGTGAGAACCCAAGAACATAAATAAAGAAGCAAAAGTTAAAATTAAGAAAAGGTTGTCAGCCCGGCAGTGGTGGCGCACGCCTTTAATCCCAGCACTTGGGAGGCAGAGGCAGGTTGATTTCTGAGTTCGAGGCCAGCCTGGTTCACAGAGAGAGTTCCAGGACAGCCAGGGCTACACAGAGAAACCCTGTCTCGAAAAACAAAAAACAAAAAACAAAAAAAAAAAACAAAAACAAAAACAAAACAAAACAAAAAAAAAAGGTTGCCAACCTTGGGAGACGGGGTTGGGGGACTCTCTAGAAGGTACCAGAGACCTGGGAGATGAGAGACTCTCAGGACTCAAAGGGAGGGACCTTAGATGAAATAAATGCTCCACAGTAGAGAGAGGGAACTTACAGATCTCACCTCCAGCAGGAAGACAGGGTGTCAAATGAGAGAGGGGGGCCACGTCACAGTCACAATTCTTTCAGTTTCTGTCTGAAAGAATTACAGGGATGGAAATGGAGAGGAGCCTGAGGGAAAGAAGGTCCAGCAACAGGCCCAAAGTGGAATCCAGCTCAAGGGGAGGTCCCAAGGACTGACACTATTACTGAGGCTATGGAGCACTCACAAAAAGGGACCTAGCATGTCTGCAGTCCGGAAGACCCAACAAGCAGCTGTAAGAGTCAGACGCAGATATTTGCACCCAACCAATGGACAGAAGCAGTTGACCCCTGTTGTTGAATTAAGAAAGGCTGAAAGAAGCTAAGGAGAAGGGCGACCCTGTAGGAGGACCAGCAGTCTCAATTTATCTGGACCCCCAAGATCTCTCAAACACTGGACCACCAACCAGGCAGCATACACCAGCCAATATGAGGCCCTCAACACACATACAGTAGAGGACTGCCATGTCTGGGTTCATTCAGAGATGATGCACCCAACCCTCAAGACACTGGAGGCCCCAGCCAGTTTAGAGGCCAGGTGGTTTAGGGGGTTGGGACATTTATATGGAGACAGGAGGGAGAGGAGGAGATAAAGGATATAGAACAGTCAGAGGGTAGAAATTGTCCTGGACTCTAGGAACCCAATAGAACCATCTGCATGTCACCAGAAAGAGTAGTTAATACCACAAGGACAGCAGAATGATCTGGCCATTTTATTTGAGGCCTCAACCTACAAAATCACAAGAGACAATAAAACAATGCTTATTTTAAGCCTCTAAATTTTCCCAGTACTGTATTAGACAGCAAAATACAAAAGGAGCAATAAACGAAGCCAAATGTAGCCAAAAGTTGATTTAAAAAAAAAAAAACAACCTGACATCTGTGTAACATCTCTAGTGACTAGGCCTGGAGATGTTGCCCAGTCACAGTCTTTGCCCAGTGTGTATCAGCCTGCAGTTTAATTTACAGCCAAAATTAAAAAGAGAAATGTAGCTTGGACATTTCAAAACTAAGAAAGACAAGTAAACCGATACATGTCCAGAAAAAAAGTATAATTTACCAATGAAAACTATTTAAGGAAAAGAAACAGCAGAAAACTTCCATACATTCAAAAGCAGTTGAGTATAAATCATTAATTTCAATAATGTTCCATATCTCCTCAAACAAACAAGAGCTAGCTCTTAACAGTGTGACAGACATTTCTGTCATCACACACAGAATCATGTCTCTTCCAAAACAAATAAAAACAAAGGCCCATGACATTTTACAAAAAATTTATTAGACACCAAGCCATAAGCAATAGATAAAACTAATTTTCCTGGAGAAAAGAAAGAAGGAAGATTCTAAACACATGTTTTAAGAAACATGATTCTCATGTGAAAAAAAATTAGGGATAAGGACAAAAAGGAAAATCTCTCTGGAAGAGTCAGAAAATTATAAATCCAATGTCATGAAGTTAAACACGGAGGTGTCGTAAATGACACTTATCATGGCTGCTGAATGTATGTCAGAGTGCAAGTAGCTTGTCTTTAGAAAATTTGCCAATCTGAATTTATTCCATTGACTTTTAAGAGCTGAAAAAAGAAAACAATAAAATTGCAGCTATGAATACCTGCAGAAGCTCTACACTAAACTGGGCCTGTCAGTGCCCTGCCAGGGAGCAGGGACACACAGGGTTTCACCTCAGAGAATATACAGACAACTGAGGGGAAGGGGAAAGAAAGGGGGGGGGAGAGAGGAAGATGGAGACATTTTATTCAGTGGTGGAATCCCTTGGATGGAGCAGATAGCCTTAATAAAATTCAATGGGTCACAAGGGAAAACACAAGAGACATGAAATCAGAAGGAAGTTTAATGAGAAGAAGCCTCTCTTTACAACAAATGGTGCTTCCTCTGATAGAAATACCCTTGAAAAGCTCCTTAGGATGGAAGGTAAATAGTTCAAAGTAGAACAGATTTGCTGGGTCCCCAAAGTAACCAAGACTACTGAGAGTCACTCTCAGATAAAAGAAACCAGCCCAAGTGCCCAAAAGCGAGTCAGACCAATTGAGTCATCTGTAGAGGCATTATCCAATCTGTTGAAGTGCCCATAGGCTATGCAGTGTGCTCCGGGATTGTCTATGCAATACAGACAATCGACCCCAAAACTGGATACATGCAAGCAAAAACACACTCAGCAAGTTGTATCTATAAATATCTGTTTAAGGCACACATGCACATATTTATGTAATAATAATAATAATTAAAGAAAAAAGCTATCAACTTGAGAGTGGAAGACACATGAGAGACGTTTGCGGGAAGATATCTGGGAGAAGCTGAGGAGGAAAGAGGCGGTGATGTAACTATTTCAATTAAAAACATTTGCAATGTAAATACATTTTAAAAAGAAAGGATTTGAGGAATAGGGACATGTGGTAATGGGGGAGAAATGATTGAAAATGTACTTGTATGAAGATGTCATAATATAATGTACCTTTATATATAACAATATTCAAAATTAATGTATGCCAATACATTTAAAAACAAAATTAACTGGGTAGGTATATAAAATATTGAAAAAGTATTTACTGGACAAATTTTATAGTGCTCAGAATAAATTAATCTCAGAAAATTAAAAATAAAATAGAATAAAATTTAGCATCTAGGATGAAATCAGCAGGTCAAACAAAATAAGAGGACATGATATTTCCTTTATCTGTACCCACTGAAAAACAGCAAACATTTTCTAATTTATTTTATTAGGTTATCATAATAATAGCAAAGGCTTTAAGCAATAATTAATAAGTCAAGCAGTATGATACCAACATTAAATCGTGGAACAGAATTATAAAAGCCACAGACAGACTGGGGGCGTATAACTTAATCTTAGGCAGAAAGCCAAGATGCTGTCAAAGTCAAGTATGAAAAAGAAGGGATGTAAAACAACTGGAAAATTTTCAAATGAAGTTTAACTCTATTCCAACATGTTACATGAAATAAATGAAAACACCAGGAAAAGTAGATAAATGTGTATCTTACGTATGTTTACACACGTGCATGATTGTGAATGTATGTGCATATGCATGTGAATCCCTGAGAACAATATTAGGTGTCTTCATCGCTTCCCATCTTAGTTTTTGAGAAAAGGTCTCTGACTCAAGCTGGGACTTAGCAATTCAGCAAGGAATTCTTCTGTCTCCATCTCCCCAGTGGTAGAATTAGAGACATGTACCATGTCAGGGACTGGACTCATATCTTCATGTTTGCACAGAAAATACTTCACTGACTGTGTCATCTCCCCATTGGATAAAGCTCAGAACAGAAATCATGAGAGGATTAACAGATTGTACACATAAAAACACAAGGTAACAAGAAAGAACAGCAAATGACTACGGGAACAAACGTTTTGGGTTTCACTGGAGTTCAATTGAATGCACAAATAAAACACTGCCTAGTGCCATGAGAATCCCAAGTGAAGGACACAGTGTGTTGTAAATAGTATTTTCCTCTAACAGTTGGCTATGGCTGAAAATTATGATCAAACAACTCTCACTTTTATGACTATCAATTCATGTATTTCTGAGAACCACTTTTTAAAACGCATTAAAATTCTTTCAATATATAACCTTTATTCTCTAGCAATTCCACTTTCTAGGGTTTTACAGGCAAAATAATTTAGCACCTATCAATTATACATCAAATAATTTGAACACACTTTCAATGTAAAAATCATACAATAGTTTAAGAATGTATATAAAAGAAACAAGGACACATGCTCCACTATGTTCACAGCAGCCTTATTTATAATAGCCAGAAGCTGAAAAGAACCCAGATGTCCCTCAGTGGAGGAATGGATACAGAAAATGTGGTCCATTTTCTGTATCAGCTATAAAATACAATGACTTCATGAAATTTTTAGGCAAATAGAAAAATCATCCTGAGTGAGGTAACCCAAAGAAGACATATGGTATGCACTCACTAAGTGGCTATTAGCACAAAAGCTTGGAATACCCAAGATACAATTCACAGACCACACAAGCTGAAGAAGAAGGAAGACCAAAGTGTGGATGCTTCGATCCTTCTTTGAAGGGGGAACAAAATACTGGAGGAAATAAGGAGACAAAGTATGGAGCAGAGACTGAAGGAAAGGTCATCCAGAGACTGCCCCACCTGGGGATCCATCCCATATACAGTCACCAAACTCAGACACTATTGTAAATGCCAAGAAGTGCTTGCTGAAAGGAGCCTGATATGCCTGTCTCCTAAGGGACCCTGCCAGATCCTTGCAGATACAGAGGCAGATGCTCACAGCCAACCATTGGACTGAGCACGGGTTCCCCAATAGAGGAGCTAGAGAAAGGATTGAAGGAGCTGAATGGGTTTGCAACCACATAGGAAGAACAACAATATCAACCAACCAGACCCCCTCAAAGCTCCCAGGGACTAAATCACCAACCAAAGAGTACATATGGATGGACCCAGCTGCATATGTAGCAGAGGATGGCCTTGTCTGGCATTAATGGGGGGAGAGGCCCTTAGTCCCGTGAAGGCTCGATGCCCAAGTGTAGGAGAATGCCAGGGCAGGGAGATGAGAGTGGGTGGGTGCGTAGGGGAACACCCTCATAGAAGCAGGGGTAGGGGGATGGAATAGAGGATTCTGGGGGAGGGGAGACCAGAAAAAGTGTAACATTTGAAATGTAAATAAAGAAAACTTATAAGAATTTTTTTAAAACTTCTAAAATTCCACATATACATAGATTCTTTTATATATATATATATATATATATATATATATATATATATATATATATATATATATGTAAATATTAACATATACATGATGTCAACAATTCACTAAGAAAATGTTATCAAGATAATTAAGTCATTTAGGTATATTTCTCAATATAACTTTATGTTATTTAAGGTAAATGCCTATAAATAAAAAAAACCTAGTCACATAATACTGTTATATAAGAAGAGTAATTTACAAACTAATGTGAAGAATATATAAACATTTCATAAAAAGATGATGCTTGAACTTTGCATTTAAATCTAATTTTTAAAGCATGTTTGTGTCTGTCAGTATGTACATATGTGTGCAGGTACCCACAGACATCAGAAAAGGGTATTAGATCCCCAAGAGATGGAAGCCAGGCAATTGTGGACTACAGGGTATTGGTGCTGGGAACTGAACTCAGGTACTCTGCAAGAGTAGTAAGTACTATTAACTGCATGGCCAACTCTCCAGCCCCCTTCTCTTGTGAGAAATAATATGCAGAACATGGAATAAACATTGGTTCAATCATGACGCCATCCTTTTTGTTCCTAGCTATTTTACATAATGGGCCAACAATAAACATGAATGATTTGTCCGTGAAAGGAGAGAGTGATAACAGGATGCTGAAGATGATGAAGAAAATGGAGAACACTAGCTTCAGTAATCTACTACGGAATGCTCTTTGTCTACATGCCCAGTCACACTGCACCTGATTACCTGCTTTCTGGAATTCTGACAGATCTTCTGCATACAGTTTTGACAGCATGATGCCGCGCATTTGGTTTTGTTTCCTAATTGTTTTACTTTTCAAAGCCATGTCACTCAGCAAAGTTTATAAATATTCTTAGACTACTTTCGAGCACCATAACATTTCAAAATGTTAAGTGAGTTTTACTGAATCACCATTGGCAGCTAAATTTAGTTTATATTTACAAACTTCACCAAAAGAACAGAACTTGATGGTTGGATTTTGCAGAATACCCAAGTATTGACAGAGCGGTGACTCTGGATGAAAGTTGTTGAGCTAGACCAAGACAAACTGATGTAATAATACACCAGAAATGAGCACTTGGTGGATATTTAAATTCTTCTGCTGGTTAACTTAGGGAAAGCCATATGACGAAAGCATCCAAGATGCTCTCTGTCTCATCAGGATTCTTTGGTGTCTGTGATTTTGCAGTACTTGTTTATTCTTTGATCCTTCAAACAACTATATTTAAGGAATAATGGAATCGACACAAAGTCCGAGTGGAGTGGAGAGAGTAACAAACAAATCAGTATTCCTCTTCTGAGCCTAAGATTTTAAAACTATATTGACCTATCTGTTCTTTCACAAATGTTGCAAAGTATGACTAAGACCTTCTCAGTTAAAATCTGTTGTATAAGCTCACATGTTTTCCTTTGCTTGTATAAAAGATTGTATTTCCTAATGAGATAGGATGATGCCCTCATTAAAAGAACAAATATGTACTCTTAGATATTCTATAAAACACTATTCTCTGAGTTCTGTTTTTAAAATATTTTTCAAGATTTTAAGAACATGTGAACACATTAGCTGTCATCACATGTAGTTCAGCTTATTCAGAAACACAGCCCAATCTTGTAACACACTCTACACTTTCAAGATTAACTAAAAATTTCCCAAGACTTGAAAAATGATATATTCTTGGGGAATATTCAATACAGAATGAAAATAATGAAGTTTTATTGCATGGTAAAATTTTTGCAGATTGTTTGAAAGGATTGACTATCTGGATAGGGATATGAAAGGCCATAGCTCCCTTTATTAAGATGTTTAACCATATTACATTATATTAAAAATTAAAGGCGGGGTCTTATTCCACCATAGTCTCTGAAAAGCATATTGATTGTTTTAATGCCTTTTCAAATAAAAAATTATTCTTATCTCAATTCTGAAATTCAGTGTATGATTAAAAAGTATGAGATGAATGAGATGAATAGGCTAGAGAAGTTCACTTTTTCTTTGAAATGGGACATAATTAGTATTAAGATTTTTTTTTTAATCTTAAATTAGCAGGGCCATGCCCTTGTTTCCAATGAGGATCAACATTGCCATGGTTAACTTGAGAACTATTTCTAAGTACCATGTAAGCATAGGGAGCGTCTTGCAAATTAACAGACATATATTAATGTCCAACACCACATTGAATGCAACAAAACAACCTTGAGCTGAACACAGCTGCATAGAGTGAAACTCATATATGAGTTTTGTGCTTTTTTTTTTTTTTTACTGAAATAAGCATTGAAGCCACATCAATCTTTCTGTTGAGGTGGTTGCTGCCGCTGTTTTAACAATACCACCTTAGAAGGTAAACAAAGAAAGCCAAGCAAGGTGGCTCTTAGTTCAGTATTCTCTTCCTGAGCTAGTTATTTACCTGCTTACTGCAGAACATTGCTAATTATTTTTTCTTTTTCAAATTTTAGGGTGCTTTAGCTTTATTTATATTTCTAATAAACACAAAACATTTTGGTACTGAGTATTTCCCTGCCCTGTCCAGCCCAGACAGGAGATTTTTTTTTTCTCTTCAATTCCCAGTGCACGCACGTAAACATGATTACTCAAAGCAAGGCAACAAGTGAGAGGCGCGGTTAAAATAAGAACTCAGGCGATCTGACTCACAATCCAGCATTCAACCCTTAGAGCTTGCTGCTTTTCTTTGTCCTCTTTGCTGTGAATCAAGACACTTGTTCCTTAGCGGGGTGTTTCTGCTGCAAATCCACTTTCTACAGCATTATGCAATGAAGTCAGAAGCCTGAGCTGGTGACATCAATACAGGTTGCTATGGTAACCCCTGCCATAAGTATTACAGGTTCAGTGTAGGCTCAGAAAAGGGGGATCTCAGTCGAGAAGGAAAATAAGTGCAGCTTTCACTGCAACAGTAATTGGTGGGAAAATATTTTCCAAATAAGCCATCAATTTCATATCGGTATATTATCATTGAAATCACTCCTCTAATATATTATTTTAAAAGAAACATTCACAACAGAAGTAGCAATGCTGCTGACCTTCCCAAATAACACAGTCACATGATCCATGTAAAAAAAAAAAAAAACAAAAAAACAAAAACCCTAACTGCAACACAGCAAAGTATCCCACACACTTTGTCCTCAGAGAAGTCAAATGGTGTCTCTCTCTTCCCCCCTCGTCTCTCTCTCTCTTCCTTTCTTCCTCTCGTCCTCTCTCTCTCTCTCTCTCTCTTTCTCTCTCTCTCTCTCTCTGTGTGTGTGTGTGTACATTCCCTGTTATGCATAAATTCATAATGGCACAATGACAACACAGTTTTCCCATCACCAGCATTTAAAGGGGCCTCACAATTGCATATATGAAAGCAGTTTTAGAACAGAAGTCTATTTTTTAAGTAGTTGTAAAGATCACCTTCCTTATTTTCCTGAATTATATCCATTTAAGTAGTGAGATGTCCTTTTGACTTGACATTTTTTAAAAACCTGAATTTAAAGCACACAAGACAATAATTTCAAAGACTGGACTCTCCCTTGGATCCTTTGCTTGTCAACAAGAAAACCCTAATTCAACTCTGCAAGCATCCCTGCTGAGCTGCAACCTGTGGTACATTAGGTCTAAGATGCTTGCAACATAAACCCTCCTATAAAAAGTTCATGTGTGACGTTGATAATTACAACAGTAATTATCAGCAAATGATCACAGGAAGCACCCCAATTGACAAGCACACAGTTAGCTCTATATCCATCTCACTTAAGAATCTCACCCATACAATGAAGGGGTGGCATTATCTCCACAGATTAAAAGGAAAGCTCAAAGGGCTAATGTGGCTTGCCTAAAATCACATAGCTTCCAAGAAATACAGACAGCACGTGAATTTGGGGCTGAGTCCAGGATTTTATTAACCAGAATTTATGGACAAATCCCTAGTACTAGAATAAAATTTGAAAACTGTATCATGATAACATTGAGCAAACTATTCCTCAGTGAAGAATTTATCAGTGCAAGGAGGCTTTTGCATTATATTTTGATTCCTGGATGCATGTGATGGCTTATTTTCCTATTTATAACATTTGGCGGTATAATGTATGTTTTCCTGAAGATGCTGTTGTATACTTTGGGTGGAGGATGAAAATACACAATGGGAGAAAGCACAGGACGTGGAAATACACATACAAAAGGAGCAGACAGACATCTGTTCTTACACCATACACACACAAAAACAGCTCGCAATGAATTAAAGGTTTAAATATAAACTTGAAGTCCTGCGAGAAAAAATAAGAGAAGCCTTGGGGCCTCAGCTCCTGAGCTGACCCTATTCTGAGGAGCAGTTTTCCTTTCTTAAGGAACCTTTTCTCTCCCTGCACATCCACATGCCTGCACTGAAGCCTCAGCTTCTGCTAAGCAGCTCTCACACTGAAGTTAAAGCACATGAGGCCATAATTACAAAGACTGGACTTCTTCCCTCCAAGATCCTGTGTCTTTAATCACCATCCCCAAGGAGAAAACCTTAATTCAATTCACAAACACCCCTGGGTCCTTGCTGGGGCTACTGCTGTGATCATAAAAAAAGAAAGAGGTGTGAGAATATGGTATACAGTGGTGTGGGGGAAGAGGGTGCCTCAGAAGACCCATGCCAAGGCATCCCTTCTCCGTAAGGGACCAGACACACACCCACACACAGGTATAATATAGAATAGATTTTATTCAGGGCATGGGAGGGGAGTTAAGGGGGTAGTAGAGGCAGAGAAAGGCAGGGAGAGGGAGAGAGTAGAGAAGCAGAGGCCGGCCATGACCACGTGGAGAGGGGGGAGGAGAGGAGAGCCCAAGAGGGGCCAAGAGAGAGGCTAGGAGAGTGTGAAAATAAGAGATGTAAAAGATGTGAGAGAGGGAGGAGGGGCAAGAATTACCTTTTATAGTAGGCCACGCCTACCTGGCTGTTGCCAGGTAACTGTGGAGTAGAGATTAGACAGAATTATAACAGCTACAACCTGCGGCACCAAAGTCTTACTTTCCACTTTGTATCTCCAAAACTGAATATGCATTCTCCCTGAGAACCTAATTCTAAAAAAGCAGAAGTTTCTTGCTTTATTTTTTTCTTTCTCTCCCCTGCCAGTTGCTGAGATTTAAAGATTGCCTTGGTTTTCTTGACCCCTCTTCTCAAATGCTCCCCAAGCTTTAAAAATAAAATATAACAAACAAAATATAGGAGCAAAGCTCCTTCTATGACCTTTGCAGTTTGACACAAGAGACATGAACAACAAAATCAAGGGCTATTTACAGAATGAGATAAAGATACTTTGCAAAATGTAAATCCAATATGTATGAATATCCAGGATATATTTCATACAAATCAATAGCGAGAAGATAATAATCCCAATTAGAAAATGGGAAAAATATGAAAATAGACATATAAAGACACATAAAGGACCAGCCAGTATGTGAAGAGACATTAACATTACTAATCATCAGAGATAAGCATACAGAAACAAGCAACCTGTCTTGCTTTTTTAAGACAGGTTGTGAGGAAAAAAAGACAAAAGACAGCATGTGTTGGAAAAGATTTGAATAAGAGGGATATTTTATACTGCTTGTAAGAATATAAGTTAATATAACCATTAGAGAAATGTAGAGATGGTCCTCAAAAGGTAAAAAATAGAACTAATATATCATCTAACAATTATGCTGTTGGGCATATTTCCAAAGAAATGAAATCTTTATCTCATAGATAAATCTTCACTTACATTTTTGTTGCAACTTTATCTACAATAGCCAAGACACAAAAATAACTGACTGCCCGTCAACAGAAAAATGGATAAAGAAAATCTGGGGTAAGGGAGAGTGAGGAATGTATGGATGCACATATACATGGAGTAAAATATTATATGTAGCCCTAAAATTCCTATTATTGCAACAATTCTCTATGCATGAAAGGAATCATGCAAAGTAAGAAAAACTAGAAAGAGAAAGACAGTTTCCCTTACATGTAAACTAAGAAAGTTGTACTCCGTGAGCCCTAGTAGAAGAGTGTTTACCAGGAACGAAAGGATAAGAGAAATGAAGGCCTGCACCAGGAGCTGACCTGGTGTCACAGCTCTCCATACCCAAATACCCTTGGGAGAGAGCTGGTCTCCTAGGAGTGCTGACACACCTGTGAGCACAGGTAAGACAACCACTTATTCTCAAATTGCAGGCTCAAGAGAGACCTTCCCAGAGCCATCAGGACACAGGAACCAAGGAACAGCCAGGGACAGGATTCTTCCAGTTCTCCAGCACCCTGGAGCTGACCCTGTGCCACAGCAATCCATACCCAAATTCCTCCAGGAGAGAACTGGTCTCCCCGGAATATTGACATGCCACAGTCAGAGACATCAAGACCAGCTAACACCAGAGATAACCAGATGGCGAGAGGCAAAGGCAAGAGCATAAGCAACAGAAACCAAGGCATCATCAGAACACAATTCTCCCACCACTGTGAGTCCTGTATACCCCAGCACACCGGGAAAGCAAGACTCTGTTTTAAAATCACATCTCATGATGATGATAGAGAACTTTAAGAAGGACACAAATAACTCCCTTAAAGAAATGCACAAGAACACAAGTAAACAGCTGCAAGCCCTTAAAGAAAAAACACAAAAATCCCTTAAAGAATTACAGAAAAACACAACCAAACAGGTCAAGGAATTGAACAAAAGCATACAGGACCTAAAAATGGAAATAGAAACAATAAAGAAATCACAAAGGGAGATAACCCTGGAGATAGAAAACCTAGGAAAGAGATCAGGAGTCATAGACACAAACATCACCACAAGAATGCAAGAGATAGAAGAGAGAATCACAGATGTAGAAGATACCATAGAAAACATTGACACAATATTCAAAGAATATGCAAAATGCAAAAGGCTACTAACTCAAAAACATCCAGGAAATCCAGGACACAATGAGAAGACAAACCTCAGGGTAATAGGTATAGAAGAAAGTGAAGACTTCGAAATTGAAGGGCCAGTAAATATCTTCAACAAAATTAGAGAAGAAAACTTCCCTAACCTAAAGAAAGAGATGCCCATAAACATACAAGAAGCCTACAGAACTCCAAATAGATATAGGACCAGAAAAGAAATTCCTCCCATCACATAAATAGTCAAAACTCCAAATGCACAAAACAAAGAAAGAATATTATAAGGAGTTAGGGAAAAAAGTCAAGTAACATATAAAGGCAAACCTGTCAGAATTACACCAGACTTCTCACCAGAGATTATGAAAGCTAGAAGATCCTGGACAGATCTTATACAGACCCTAAGAGAACAAAAATGCAAGCCCAGGCTACTATACCCAACAAAACTCTCAATTACCACAAATGGAAAAACCAAGATATTCCATGACAAAACCAAATTTACACAATACCTTTCCACAAACCCAGCTTTACAAAGGATAACAGATGGAAAATGCCAACACAAGGAGAAAAACTACACCTGAGAAAAAGCAAGAAAGTAATCTTCTTTCAACAAACCCAAAAGAAGATAGCCACACAATAATAAAAATAACATCAAAAATAAAAGGAAACAATAATCACTATTCCTTAATATCTCTTAACATCAATTGACTCAATTTCCCAATAAAAAGACATAGACTAACAGACTGAATATGTATGTAAACAGGACCCAACATTTTGCTGCATACAGGAAATGTACCTCAGTGTCAAAGACTAACACTACCTCAGAGTAAAGGTCTAGAAGACAATTTTCCAAGCAAATGGTCCCAAGAAGCAAGTGCAGTAGCCATTCTAATATCGAATAAAATCAACATTCAACCAAAAGTTATCAAGAAGAATAAGAAAGGACACTTCATACTCATTAAAAGAAAAATCTACCAAGAATTCTCTTTTTTTTTTCCCTGAGACAGGGTTTCTCTGTGTAGCCCTGGCTGTCCTGGATCTCACTCTGTAGACCAAGCTGGCCGTGAGCTCAGAAATCTACCTGCCTCTGCCTCTCAAGTACTGGCATTAAAGGCGTGTGCCACCACTGCCCGGCAAGAACTCTCAATTTTAAATATTTATGCTTCAAATGCACGGATACCCACATTCATAAAAGAAACTTTACTAAAGCTCAAAGCATACATTGTACCTCACAGAATAATAGTGGGAGATTTCAACACCCCACTCTCAGCAATGGATGATCATGAAAACAAAAACTAAACACAGACACGGCGAAACTAACAGAAGTTATGAACAAAATGGATTTAACAGATATCTATAGAACATTTCACCCTAAAACAAAAGAATGTACCTTCTTCTCAGCACCTCATTGTATCGTCTCCAAAGTTGACCATATAATCGGTTACAAAACCGGCATCATCAGATATAAGAAGATTGAAATAATTCCATGCATTCTATCAGATCACCACAGAATAAGGCTGATCTTCAATAGCAACAAAAATAACAGAAAGCCCACATACATGTGGGAACTGAACAATGCTCTTCTCAGTGATAACTTGGTCAAGGAAGAAATAAAGAAAAAATTAAAGACTTAGAATTTGATGAAAAAGAAGGCACAACATACCCAAACTTATGGGGCACAATGAAAACAGTACTAAGAGGAAAACTCATAGCTCTGAGTTCCTCCAAAAAGAAACTAGAGAGAGCATACACTAGCAGTTTAAGAACACACCTGAAAGCTGGAGAAAAAAAAAAGCAAATACACCCAAGAGGAGTAGACAGCAGGAAATAATCAAATTCTGGGCTGAAATCACCAAGTAGAAACAAAAAGAAGTATACAAAGAATCAACCAAACCAGAAGCTGGTTCTTTGAGAAAATCAACAAGATAGTTAAACCTTTAGCCAGAATAACCAGAAGGCACAGAGACAGTATCCAAAATCAGAGATGAAAAGGGAGAACAACAGAAATTGAGGAAATTAAAAATATCATCAGATCCTACTACAGAAGCCTTTATTCAACAAAACTAGAAAATCTGGACAAAATGAACAATTTTCTAGACAGATACCAAATACGAAAGTTAAATCAGGATCAGATAAACCATCTAAATAGTCCCATAACCACTAAAGAAATAGAAGCAGTTATTAAGCCCAACCAAAAACAACAACAACAACAACAAAAAAAACAAAAACAAAAACAAAAACAAAAAAACCTAGGACCAGATGAGTTTAATGCAGAATTCTATCAGACCTGCAAAGAAGACCTAATACCAATACTCTTCAGACTATCCCACAAAATAGAAACAGAATGAATATTACCCAATTCATTCTATGAAGCCACTTTTACACTGTGTATTCTCTTCTGGAGATGGAATGGTTTCTGTCTGATCAGGACCTTGTCACAATTTCCTTTCATAGAGGACTTCATAAGAGAATATATTCCACTTCTATCATGTTTAATGCTCCAAATAGATTTTAAAAACTGGTTGAGTGCATATTACTTTTAGCTTCAGAAGATATCATGTATATTTATGAGGCATTTAACTACTATAAATTATTTTGATGACTTAAAAAAATATCAAAACAGAGTTGTGTATTTGAAAATAAATTTTATCAGTTTAATAAAAAAGATTTAAAAAATGATAAATGAAGACATACTGGTCACAGTGTGCAAGTTTTTGGTTATAAGGCAATTCTCAACCTGGAGAGACAGCTCACTTGCTAAAGTGTTTACTGTCAAAGCATGAAGACTTGAGTTTGATCTCCAATATCTACATAAAACTAGATGCAATGACATATGCTTTTTTCTTTGTCTTTTTGGGGTTTTTGTTGTTGTTGTTGTTGTTGTTGTTGTTTGTTCTGTGTAGCCCTGGCTGTCCTGGAACTCACTCTGTACATCAGGCTGGCCTCGAACTTAGAAATCCAGCTGCCTCTGCCTCCTAAGTGCTGGTGTTAAAGCTGTGCGCCACCACTGCCTGACTGACATAGACTTTTAATCCCAAAGCTGTAGAGCCAGAGACAGGAGCACCCCTGGGGCTTGATAATAAATTGGTCCAGCTGAATTAGTGAGTCCAGGGTGCTCTACCCCTTACACAGGTGGGTATGAGTAAACTCTAAGGTTCTAAAACACACCATGTTGACTACAGTCAATAATGAAGTTCCATGTACTTGAAAAGTCGTTAGAACATATCTTAAATGCCCTCATCACAAAAGTAAGTAATGAATATTAAATGAGTTTATCATGGAAATGTATTGGCTACTTATGTCCACTTGACACAAGCTCTAGTCATCTGAGAGGAGAAAATGACAGTTGAAATAATGCCTCCCTAAGACTGAGTTGTAGGAAAGCCAAACCTGCAGTACTTCCTTTCTTCCTTCTTTCCTTCCTTCTACTTTCTTTTCTTTTTCTTTCTTTCTTCCTTCCTTTCTGAATTTCTTTCTTTTGTTCTTTCTTTTGTAAGGTCTTATATTTAAATTCTTTACTCTTTCATTTATTTATTATTTCTGTATTCACTTCATATTCCAATTTAGCCCTCTCTCTCCTCTTCTCCCAGTCCCTCTTGCCACCCCCCTGCCCTTCCCCTCAGAGAAGGGAATTCCCTGCCTGCACACCATGCTGCCTTGGGAGATCCAGTCACAGCAAGACTCAGTGCATCCTCTTCCTTTAAAGCCCAACCAGGCAGTCCAGTTAGGGGAAGGAAAGCAGTGATTGATGTGGGTGGGTTCCCAGTCCATTATGGGTTATGTCACCCCAGGGTAGGCGGGGTTCTGGGTTCTATAAGAAAGCAGACTGAATAAGCTATGAGGAGCAACCCAGGGAGCAGCACTCTCCCATGGTCTCTGCATCAGCTTCTGCCTATAGGTTTCTGTCCTGCTTGAGTTCCTGCCCTCACCATTATATGGACCAGACCTGTGAGTGAAATAAACCCTTTCCTTCCCAAGTTCCCTTTGATCACAATGTTTCTTCACAGTAGTAATAGTAGCCTTAGCTAAGATAGTAGTCCTTTTTATGGCTTATGTATATAGAAAGAATTAGCTGTATCTATATCTATATAGATATATAGGTATATAGATATATATGAAAACATTGTAAAGTGCATCCCAAAAATGTCATTTTATTTTGTCAATCATACCTCAATAAAGCTAAAAAGAATGTTCACTTCATAACTTTGCATGAACGGTTATTTTAGTATTCCATATGCCTTACTATGGAATTCTTCTACTCAAATGAAATGTTACATTGTAGCTGTTAAATAATTATTAATTTGGCAAATATTTATTGTGTCCCTGTTATGAGTCAGTTACCATGATAAATGTTAAATAGTACATTACAGATAAACCTCAAATGTTCCTTCAGGTAAAGGAGCATACATTTCACAATTAGAGAAAGATGTTAATTATATGACAAAGTAAAGAAACATACAATTGTCACAGGATTTATCTAGTTAGGTGCTTTACTTTCCTAAACCTATCCCATTCTACTTTGCATTCTAACTTAAAATCCATTGCTTCTAACTTCTTATCCAGTCTGACTGAGGGCTGTAAACATTCTTCCAAATTTGCCTTCATCTCACATGTCTTCTTTCCATCCTTCATATTATCATTAACTGAACACTCATCATGCCAGCCCTCAAATGTCACAAGAGCTCCTAACACCTTTCCCTCACCTAGTGTCTTCCCTAACATTTCTAGAATATGTCACTATGAATATGTACCATGAAATATCTACTGGCCTCAATGGCATTACAGCTCCCATATGACCCAAATACTTGAGCCACCATTCTTTCTGGAAGATTAAAACATAACTCTTTGGCTTTGCATTCCAAGTATGGGTAAATCCTACTCCATCTCATGATCTATCACTCCCTTGTAGGGATCATCTACTAAGTCAAATGGATTAATTGTCTCTTCAAATACACATTGCTTTAGCTTTGCAGCCATTGAGCTTTGGCAATGTCATGGCAACCATCGAATTCCCCATTCGTCTTGCTAGGGCTTCTCACCCTTTAATATCTCAAGAATCTTGGATGTGTTACTAGACAAATAATGGTGCTAGTCTATTGTTCTTGGGTGTGTTTATATGTTTCATCTTCTCAGGTAGACTGTGAGCTCCTAAAGAAAGAAATCCTCTGAGTATACCTCAATATATATGTATGTGACTCTTAGTAATACATATGTCAATACATATGTATGTGACTCTTACTAATGTACATGCTTTTCATAGGTCAACCAAAGCTTATTCTGTAAGTTTATAAGACAAATAGTTGCCATCTTTACTGTATGATTGTGTTTTTCTCTGATCATGATGAATTCATATATGTGTATTTGTTTCAGTAAAATCTCAGGTAATATTGAAGCACAGAGTAAGATTTTGCACTTGACTATACAGAAAGAAAAAAAACATGTTTTGACTTTCAACAGGATATTTCAAAGAAAGAGAGTAAAAACTGAAACAACTTGTTTGTATTAATCAAAATTCTTCCAGTTGCAAAGGATGAAACCTAGCATATAATTAACTTAAGCAAAAATGAAAGATGATTTGTTGCTTTGTGTAATTGGAAGGCCATGTGTAGCTCTGGCTTGAGTCACAGCTGGATCCAGAGGACTGCTTAATGGTATTAATAAGTTGTACTGTCTTTTCTCCAAGGGCTCATCTTGTTTTTCATAGCTGCAGATAGACAACCTGTATGTGATAAAGACAAAGTTACTTATGATGTCATTGTTATGTTAAGTAGACTGAGGGTGTTGATTAAACAAGAAACCTTCTATCTGTGTATATCTAGTTTTCATCCACCAACCATCCTGTACCCATAGTTTGGAAAAAGTTTGAGAGGGGAATTGTATCTTGGGTAGTCATATTCATAACTTAAAAGCCACCGTACACGAAATAAAGATACCAGCATGAACAGCATGTACTGTGCCACAATTGTAGAAGACGCTATGGACTTGGGAAAAGAGAGAATAACCACAAGTTGAATGTGTGAGAAACACAAAAGTTTGCAGCAATATAAGAGAAAATCAGGAAGATCTTTTGGGTCCTGCATAATTTAGAAAGTTCCATCCCCCACTATTTATTGGGCAACCCTCTATGCCCAGGTGCCTGGATAGGGATATGAATAAATAGAATATTTAATCTTCTTAATGGGGATGGCATATTTACAGATAAGTCTGATTCAAAGGATAACATGAAATACATCACACAAGTATGTAGTGGAGGATTTGTAAATAATATACAGGGTGACCATATAAGCAGTGGAAGAACATAAGATGGAAACTATGGAAAGAAGGACACTAAATAAAAAACAAACCATGACCTGAAAGATGTTAGAATAAAATCTTACATCCATATTCAACTTGTAGTCAATAAAATATAAGTATCTTAAGAATAAAACCTAGGTCTTGCTTTAGCAACAATAGTAATAAAGAAAATAAGGTAACAATAGCAATAAATATTATTTTGAATGGTTATAAATGGAAATCCACTGTCTTGAGATCTTTCCATGAATTGTTCCATTTAATTTTCAAAGAAATTCTATAAAATTTGTTAATATTCCCACCCAATACATAAGAATACTGTGATGCAGAAATATTAAATAATTATCCAAAAGAAATGTCATATTGGTTTCTTAGCAGGATTGTCCAAATATATAATATAAGCAATTTATCAATATGTTATAGAAATATGTTATAGAAAACATTTTCAGAAGTAATACCATTTCATGTAAGGCAAAGTACAAATTCCACTTCACAGAACTTTCCAGAAACCTATGTTCTTAGAATGTGTAGCAACATCCCATTTCAGTTCCTTGCCTAATGTATATACAACATCATTCCTTTCCAACCCATTAGGATGGTCAAAAACAGAAGAAAAGCTACTGTTCGTCAAAACAGTGAATAGGAAAGTCTAGAAGTAAAAGAACATGGTTGTATCATAGAATACAGTTTGGTCTTTTTTATTTTCTTTCTTTTTAAGAATAAAGCTTTCCTATCTATCTATTTACCTATCTATCTATCTATCTATCTATCTATCTATCTATCTATCTATCTATCTTTTTGGTTTTTGGTTTATTTTTTCTATATTTTGTTTACATTCCGTTCTTTCTTTCTATCTTTCTTTTTAAGAATTATTTATTTTATGTGTGTAGATACACTGTTGTTCTCTTCAGACATACCAGAAGAGGGCATCAGATCCTATTACAGATGGTTATGAGCTACCATGTGGTTGCTGGGGATTGAACTCAGGACCTCTGGAAGGGCATCCAGTGCTTTTAACCACTGAGCTATCTCTCCAACCTCACTCCCTTATTCAGTTTGGGCTTTATACTAACAAAAGAAACTCAGTGGACCTGCTATGCATCAATAGTGCGCACTCCAAAAGAGAAATGAACTTCTGAGCTCTAATGCCTCATGATTTGTAACCTAAGGTAATGGAAATATTGCTTAGTGGCAGAGTGCTTGATAATAATCATGCCTGAAGTTCTAGGTGCAGTCCCCAGCACAGCAAACAAAAACTAAACAAACAAAAATCCACCACCAACAAAAACTATAAAACTTTACTTTGAACTGGTGTCTTTAAAAGAACATCAAATTAAAATGGTTTTGGTCATAAGGATCAGTTCTAATCTACTATAACAGGTATTCTTTCAAATGGGTAAACTTTAGTTATAGATGCGTAGATGCCCAAGGAAAAGATTATGTGAAGAGATATAAAAAAAAAAAATGGTCAGGTAAAGGTTAGGTTAGAAACCAGGGTGACAGCCGGATGGCGGTGGTGCACACCTGTTATCCCAGCACTCTGGGAGGCAGAGGGAAGAAGATTTCTGAATTTGAGGCCAGCATGGTCTAGAGTGAGTTCCAGGACAGCAAGGGCTATACAGAGAAACCCTGTCTCAAAAAAACCAAATCCACCCCCCCAAAAGAAAGAAACCAGGGTGAGCCTTCACAATAGTCACAACTAATATAAAATATCTTGGTGTGATTCTGACCAAGCAAGTGAAAGATCTGTATGACAAGAACTTCAAGTCTTTAAAGAAAGAAGTAGAAGACCTCAAAAGATGAAAAGATCTCTATGGATCGGCAGGATTAACAGTAAAAATGGCCAACTTACCAAAAGCAATCTATAGATTCAATGCATTACCCATCAAAATTCCAACTCAGTTCTTCACAGAGATATAACAAGAAATCGTCAAATTTATCTGGAATAACGCAAAACCAGGATAGCAAAAACTGTTTTCAGCATTAAAAGAACATCTTGGAGAATCACCATCTCTGACCTCAAGCTATACTACAGAGAAATCGTGATTAAAAACTGCATGGTATTGGTATAGAGACAGACAGGTAGATCAATGGAATAGAACTGAAGACTCGGAAATGAACCCACACACCTATGGTCATTTAATCTTTGACAAAGGAGCCAAAACCATCCAGTGGAAAAGAGACAGCATTTTCAACAAATGGTGCTGATTCAACTGGTGGTCTGCATGTAGAAGACTGCAAATAGATCCATTCTTATCTCCTTGTACACAGCTCAAGTCTAAGTGGATCAAGGACCTCCACATAAAACCAGATATGGTGAATTCTAATAGAAGAGAGAATGAGAAAGAACCTCAAACACATAGGCACAGGGGAATTTTTTCTTAACAGAACACCAATGGCTTATGCTCTGAGATCAAGAACTGAAAAATTGAAAGCTTCTGTAATGCAAAGGACACTCCCAATAGGACAAAATGATAACCCACAGATTGGGAAAAAAAAATCTTTACAACCCCACTTCTGATAGAGGGCTAACATCTAAAATATGCAAAGAACTCAAGAAGTTAGACTCTAGAGAACCAAATAACCCTATAAAAATGGGGTACGGAGCTAAAAAGAGAATTTACAACTGAAGAATCTTGAATGGTTGAGAAGCACTTAAAGAAATGGTCAACATCCTTAGTAATCAGGGAAATGCAAATTGAAATGACCCTGTGATTCCACCCTACCCAAGTCAGAATGGCTAAGACCAAAACTCAGGTGACAGCAGATACTGGTGAGGATATGTAGAAAGAGGAACACTATTCCATTACTGGTGGTATTGAAAATCCACCATTTTCAGGTGCAAGCCCTCTGAAAATCAGTCTGGCTGTTCCTCAGAAAATTGGAACTAGTTCTATTTGAGGACCCAGTTATACTACTCCTGGGCACATATCCAAAAGATACTCCAACATATAATAAGGATACATGTTCCACTATGTTCATAGAAGCCTTATTTAAAATTGCCAGTAGCTGGAAGCAACACAAATGTCCCACAACAGAGGAATGGATACAGCAAATGTGGTATATTTACACAATGGAGTTCTACTCAGTTATTAAAAACAATGACTTCATGAAATTTGCAGGCAAATGGATGGAACTTGAAAATATCATCCTGAGTGAAGCAGCCCAATCACAAAAGAACACACTTGGATCACACATGGTATGTCCTCACTGATAAGTGGATATTAACCAAAAAGAAGCTCAGAATACCCATGATCCAACACACAGACCATATGAAACCCAAGAAGCTAGAAGAGCACAACAAAGTGTGGATGCTACAGTCCTACTCAGAAGGGAGAAGAAAATAATCTTGGGAAGTAGAGAGAAAGAGGGATCTGGGAGGGAGAGAGGAAGGGGAGGGAAAAGGGAAGCTAGTTCACATACAGGGTGAGATGTTGGAGAAGTACAGAGAGTTAGGAATTTGAAAGGAGGAGAGTATCAGTGGGGGACAGGGAACTGGGGGTAGCCACTAGAAAGTCCCAGATGCCAGGGACCCAAGAGGTACCCAGGACCCAACAGAGAAAACATTAGCAGAAATATGGAACAAAGGGGAGATAGAACCTGTAGAGACCGTATCCAGCAGATAGGTACAGCCCCTGGTTGAGGGATGGGGCCACCCACCTACCTCAAAAATATCAATCCAGAATTCCTCCTGTCAAAAGGAAATGCAGGAAAAATCAGTGGAGCAGAGACTGAAGGAAAGGCCATCCAGAGACTGTCCCACCTAGGGATCCACCGCATTTGCAGACACTAAACTCAGACACTATTGCTGATGCCAAGAAGCATTTGCTGACAGGAGCATGGTATAGCTGTCTCCTGATAAGCTCTGCCAGAGCCTGACCAATACAGGTGTGGATACTTGCAGCCAACCATCCGATTGAGCACAGGAACACAAATGGACAAGTTAGGGTAAGGACTGAAGGAGCTGAAGGGGTTTGCAACCCCATAGGAAGAACAACAATGTCAACCAACCAGGCCAACCAAAGCTCCCAGGGGCTAAACCACCAACCAAAGAGTACACATGGGGTGACCCATGGCTCCAGCTGGATAAATAGCAGAGCATGACCTTATCTGGCATCACTGCGAGGGGAGACCATTGGTCTTGTGGAGGATCAATGACCTAGAGTAGGGGAATTCTAGGACACTGAGGTAGGAGTGGGTGGGAGGGTGGCAGAGTACCTTCATAGAGGCATGGAGATGGGGAGGAGATAGGGTGTTTGTGGAGGGAAAATTTGGAAGGGGACAACATTTGAAATGTCAATAAATAAAATAACCAATATTTAAAAAAAAAGAAAGAAACCAGGGTAAGTCCAAGATTGCCAAAAAACCGACTAGAACCCAGAAAGAGGCACTTAAGAGATGCCTTCAGAGCCCTCACTAAGAACCAATCTTGTTGATACTTTATCTTAAACCCCCATCTTCTGGACCTAGTAAATCTGATAACTTAAGCCATTTTTTTTTGAGAACAAGGCAAGGTCTTGTGCTTTCTTTCACAGGATACCACAACATGCCAGAGTATCGACTCACAGAGAATAGCCACATGGTTTTATGACCTCACAGGAAGCATTTGCAAACATTTTGCATATTATGATTTCATTTTTTTATTACATGCTTTCATTTTTTGTTAAGAGAAGATGAATATTTTTGCTGGAAAGAATTTGCTGGAAAGAATGCTATTCTACCAGTAATCTGATAACAGATTTGTAAATGATCACTAAAGTTTTTTTTTATTCTTAGCATCTAAGACGTATCTAAGCACTTGGGATAGCTGTCTGGTCATAAGTTAAAGTCACACTAAACTATATTGAATTTTATTTTACAATCATCAGTAATTCATCTAAGAAGCTAATTGAGGGGCTTTGGTGGGAAGCATGATAGCACAAGCTTATCTGAGATATTTTTGAAAAAGACAAAATGGTATAAGTTTATAGTTGACATCTGTATTAATATCTGTAACACCAAAGAATACACAACATTGTAACACTGAATATTTATTATATTCTTGAGTAAACCGTCAATGTGAATGAGATGGGTGTTATTATTAGGCTGATAAGATGATCCTGTACAGTACTATAAGGATGAATATATGACCCTATGCACTTGTCAAAACTCGTAATATGGGCACCATCAATCTAATTAGATATAATTTTAATTAAAACTCTTTTAAAGATGAGGGCAACCCAAGATGGGATGCGTAATGTGACAAGCATTAATTGGATTGGAAATGTATCAAGTTAACATAATTAAAGACAAAAATCACATGGTCATCTCAATAGATGCAGAAAAAGCCCTTCACAGTGTCTTCCCTGAACATTAGAACATAGAACTTGGATGATTCAAGCTGGATCTAGCCTATGGACCTGCTGCTTGGAGTCTAACTTCCATACTATCAGAAAGCACTAACAAAGCCACAAGGAGAAAGAATCAGTCATAGTCATATTTATATGTGATATGTACAAGCCACAGCAATGATCAGCAAGCACAATATCCCTAAATGTGCAGTAGCTGCAATAATATCTTGGCACTAACTGACAGCTCTCTAGTTGGACTTAAGGCCTACTCAATTGGAGGAAAATCGTTCCTGGTTCTAGAAATGCAGTCACCTACCCAGGGCTCTCATTCTTGTTTCTTCTGTCACTGTTTTGCATGTGGGCATCCAGTTTTGCCAACAACATTTGCTGGAGATGATGTCCTTCTCCAGTACATGTTTCTGGTACATATTAGGTGGTTGTACTCAAGTTCTTGGTCTTCTATTTGTTCTACTGCTCTATGTGTCCATTTCATACAAGTACCATATTTTCATTATTATAGTCCTACTATATATCTTGAAATCTAGAATGGCAATCCATGCAGCAGTATTTTCCTCAGGAATGTGTTGGCTATCTGGCATCTTTTTCTGGTTCCATATGAATTTTAGTATACCTTTTTTCATATGTAAGAAATGCTGTAAATATATTTGATTTGGATTGCATTGCATCTGTAAATTTTATGGTAGAATAGTGTTCTTCCCAATATCAGTTCCACTGATCCTTGTACATGGGCTGTCCGTCCATTTTCTAGTCTTCTTTCAGAGATTTGAATTTTTATTATAGAGCTCTTTTACGTCCTTGGTTAGGTATCGCCCAAGTTCTTTTGTTGTTTCTGAGGCTTTGTGAATGGGAGTGTTTCTGTTGATCTCTTTCTTGGCATGTTTGTTGGTGGTCTAAAGAAACTCTACTGTTTTTGTGCAGTGATTTTGTATCTTGTCACTTTGCTGAAATGGTTGAGTATTTTTTCTGGACATTTTCTTGTAGATGTTTTAGAATCTCTTGTGTATAATATATCCTTTGCAAACATGGATATTATACTTCTTTTTTCCTATTTGTGTATCTCTATTTTGCCTAGCTTGTTTTATTACTCCAGCTAGTGCTGCCAGCATGATATTGAAAATGAGTAGGGAAAATGACCACCACTGTTTCATTCCTGATTTTAATGGGAGTGTTTTGAGGTTTCCTTCATTTGGATAAGGTTGGTTATGGGTTTGTGATATAGAGTCTTTATATTGAACTCTGTTGCTTCTAGTCCTACCCTGTCCAGCAATGTTATCTTTAAAACACATTGGAAAATCATGCGGGTTCTCAAAGCCTAGCCAAGTACCCAGGGCTAGTGGGGAGAAACCTAGTCAAGTACCCAGGGCTTGTGGGGAGAAACCTAGTAAACTACCCAGGGCTAGTAGGAAGAATCCTAGCTAGAAGCCATGATTAGTGGGGAGAAACCTAGTCAGATACCTAGGGTTAGTAGCCCAGCTACCCAGGGCTAATGAGGTCACAGCTCTTAGAAGAGAACCTATTAACATAACTTTACTAGACCAGCTTTAATTCCTAACTGAATTCTATATTTATCCATGTAGAACTAGATAAGTTAAGTTCCCATCCTCCATCAAAGAAGCTTCTATTTACAGCAAATAGAAACCATTACATAAAGTCACAACACAATGCGGTCAAAGGATTATGGAAAGTTTGGGCCTAAAGGTACAATGGCAACACAATTCATGCACCTAAGGCTTGGGAAAACAACTCAGAAGGAGCAGGAAGAACCTATGAGGCAGAGGTGAGATGGTGTCTCCAAGACACCTACCTAAATTGGACTCAAGTAGTGGCAGTATCAATAGGCATGCTAGCACAAAATAGGGGGAGTCTCATGGGCTTCCACCCCTAGACTACGAACTGTAGGCAGCTAAGAACTTCTGAGAGAGAGACTTAGCATCTTCTAAGGTCAAATAGCCTACTTAGCTATCCAGTATAAAGTGGTCATCCCTGAAAACAGACTCAGCAGGCTGTATTTATATATTTATACATGTTTATACAAGTACACACACACACACTCACACAGCATAAATTTGAGAGGGAGTTGGGGAATGGGGTGGGGGACATGGAAGGAGCTAGAAGGAGACATGGGAGAGGGTTGGAAGGACAAAATTGTAGAGGACAAGTCATATAATTACATTTAATTTTAAAAATAAGTAGGAAAAATCGATGATGCTAAAAATGTATGAAATATCCTTCCCCCAAAAAAGAAATGAAGATGAAAGATGATTCAAATAATTTGCAGATGTATAAAATCTGTTAGATAAAGCCAAAACAAATTGTCTATAACTTTATTTGTAGACTGTACTCCAGATGATAAGTTTGTTCTTCACCATGATGCATGTAACACATAGTATTAACTTATATTCATTAGGATGGAGCAATGAAGGAAATGGGTAAAGTGTGATAGAGGACAGTTTTCTTGCTGCTAGCCTGAGAAAAAAGACAAGCTAACACATGGAGGTAGATGGAAGTAGAAGACATCGGTATGAACCCACATTTCACTTATAAGAGGACATGCTTAGAAAAAGGTGTATGTGTGTGTGTGTGTGTGTGTATACTATCATATATGCATTCTTATTTCATAGCTTTGCCAACATAGTGGGACAAGAGCAGTGACACCCAAAAGACCAAAAAGATATACCATCTACATGATTAGAAATCATGTTTTCTAATGCTATGTTCTAATAAATGCAATTGGGGATCCTTGTCAAAGGACTGCATCCTGGAAATCTATTTAAAAGTACATGAGTGTGTTTGCATCATCATTTAGTATGAAAAATTATATAAAATTAAAAAGATAACAACAAAGCAAATAAGAGAATCCACAATGCTAAGGTGGGTGGGAGACACAGCAATAGACTAAAGATAGCTCTTAATAGTGAAAGCTGAATTTTTGAGCAAAAATAAATGTATTCCAAAGTAACTATATGCATATACATATACACATACACATACATATACACATACACACACATACACACACATACACAGAGACACACACACATACGCATATACGTGTTTTCACAAGACACAGGTAAATAATTCAACAAACAAGTTGGAGAAATAGACAAATACCCCTTGCAGAAGAATTTTTGAAATGTGTCAATAACTCTGCTCTGCAGGATATGAAACAAGAACCTCTGCTCATCAAGTATGGACTCCACATATCGGTTTTCTTCCAAAGAATGTAATGTTGAAAGGGAAGAGGAAATGGAACTTCACAGAGAAGAAGCCCAACAGGTGCCTGCTCTGACAGTTGATCCCAGTGAAACATCAGCAGTAATAGTTCATGGTGAGAGGACAGAGATTTGATGTTGTATGCTAAGTATGACACTTAGCCTGCTAGACATTCATCCCGAAGCTCTGCAGCTCCTGTCATAGAATGAAACCAAGTGTCAGACAACTCCCAAATGAGGTATATCATGTAAAATATCTGACCAGTATTCTTCAAACCTGCCAAGGTCACAAAAAGTTTGAATATCTGAATAATTGTCACAGCCAAAAGGAGAGCCCAGAAGACGAGATGAAAATGCAGTGCTGCACCCTGCCTGGGAACCCTGTGCAGACTAAGACATTGTGGAGGCACACACCTGCAACCCAACACTCAGGAGGCGGCAGGGGCAGGAGGATGTTCAAGGCCAGCCTTGGTTGCAATGTGCAACAATGTCTCAGATATCAAAGCCAAAGAAAACAAGTGCTAAGAAGAACAGACTAAACTACAGGCTTTAGCTAAACATTCGAATCAGTGACTGTTGACTCTTCCGTACAGATAGATGTACAACTATAAGATTATAGTAATACGTAAAAATAAAGGAATATGAGAATTTGCAATAAGACAAAGTGTTCTAAAAGTAAAAGATCAGCAACTAACATATTGAGTCTAAAAACAAAACTGCTAGACAACACAATTAAGCAACTTTTAAATTTTACATGACAGAATAAGAAACATTCAATAACCATTAGTACTTCCTTCTATCATTTTCAATACTGCTTTAGGCTCCACCATACTAATTCTTATCCTTGGTCCAATTCTTTTTTTGAGTCTTAAATTTTCAGTTGAATCTGCTTGGTACTTTATCTAGAATGTTCAGTGCCTTCTCCACACACTTTGAAGAAATTAATGTGAGCATGCCAGTGCCCCTTATGTTCAATTAGTGGCTCCTAACCCTCTGAGTCCTCCATTGCCCAACACTTCTTCATCCATAGATTAGTGCACAAATCGCTTGCTCTTAATTGAGATGTATCAAAAATAAAAGCTAAGTCACGAATTGGATTCATTTCTGCTGACACAAATCCATGCGGACCCTGTTTTTTTGTTTGTTTGTTTGGTTGGTTTGGTTTGGGGTTTTTTGTTTGTTTGGTTTTTTTTTTGTGTAACAAACATAATATCACTTGTTTTTGCCTCCTTTGCTTAGTTCTTTGTCCACTAAAGGTAGAATTCACATATGCAGTTTGTTTCAGTATACCTTTATATCCTTCCCCAGTCTTTGGGGAGGGGGGTGTCAAACCTCCGGACTATCCACTATCTCTCAGCCTTTGAAGACCTGGCCCATTGTTCTCCAAAGAACCTACAGTTTCCTGTGAATACCTGTGAGCCACTAGCTAACACCTGAGCTAGCCTGGGGCAAAGCACTGAAGTCTTTTGATCTGCCAGACCTACAGTTTCCTGACTCAATCAGGCTACCAGCTGAGTAATGTGGACCACCACCACCCCACCCCCGCCCGCCCAGAGTTTGGGTTTGGGCTTGGGCCGAAGGGACTCGCCCCAAAAGCCTTAAATTGTCAGACTCCAATTAAACTTTGGGCTTCGATCAGTAATTGAGTTGTCCTGAGCTTCATTCTTTTTCGCCCCACCCCCCATCTGAGGACAGTTACACCTTTAGTAAATTTCACCATACATGATAGAATTTACACATGTTTTTCTTTAAAGCATAGGAGATAAAGATATAAGCTATAATAGGAATAATTAAAATAAATGTTAAAATAAATGCAGGTTCAATAGGCAGTGAGTGGTTGTATGGAGATTTTCTCTCTATTCTCAGGAAGCTATCCTTTCTTTTCACACAATAAATTTAGTGTACCTGACTGGCTCAAGTCTTGCCTGAAATCTAAGCTGAAGGCTTAGTTAGACAGTGAAGACAAGGTAGAGAGATGGGAAGGTGCCTGACTCTGCTAACTCTACTGTAGTGTTTGAAGAGCCAATGCCTTGACTTTCCCATCTCTGTTCTGCATCCCTCAGCATATCCTGACACAAGTAGGCTTCTCGCTCTAATGCTCTCTGGTCTTACAAGTCTAGGGTCTGAGTATTGTACAAACATAACTTAGGATCTTGTGGTTATTTATTTTATTAATCATTCTGTTTGTTTACATCTCAAATGGTATCTTACTTCCCAATTATCCCTCCACAACCCTCCCATCCCCTATCTGTCCTCTCCCCCCTTCCCTTTGCCTCCCTGAGGGTGCTCCCCCACCAACCCACCCTCTCCTGCTCTACTGCTTCAGCATCCTCCTAAGCTGGGGCATCAAACCTCCACAGGACCAAAGTGACTCCTCTCCCTTGGACGTCAGACAAGGCCTTCCTTTGCTCCATATATCTGGAGTCTGTTCTCTTTTTAGCAGATGAACTTTGCTGTAATGATGTATGCCTCGCCTCCTTTTTTAATTGCTGTAATAAAACACGTGAGCAAAAGCAACTTAAGAAACATTAGGTTTTATCTTACTCAAAGTTTTAGCTATACGGTTCATCCACCAAGGAAGCCAATGTAGCAGGAGCTTGAAGCAGCTAGCCACAGTGCATCTGCAGTCAGACAAAGAAGAAAACAAAGGACACAAGGGCTCCCTTATTTTACAGCCCAAGATTCCCTGCCCATAGAATGTGTTACATGTATAGGTCACACAAGGGTATGTAGCAGTCGAAGCCAGACTGAGCCTTTAAATTTATGAACACAAGATGCTGTCCCTAGTAAGATTTTCTTTATTTTTAATAATTTTTAATGCACAAATCTTGAATTTCTTTAAGTAAACTTAATTCTAGATTTGTTATTATTGCTGATTCAGCTGTAGTTAGAATTTTGTTGTAGGATTTCATTGCTAATACACAAACATGCAGTTAAGGATCTTTTGCATCTTTACTTTTATTTCTTGTTCTTGTATAAATAAGATTAAATTCTTCAGCTGTAATATCATGTTTGTGTATAATCTTAGTACTTTCTAGACACAGGGCAATGGCTTTCCAAAGATACTTGCACTTCTTCCCATTTGGATCCTTTTCATTCCTGTGTCTAATAGTCTTACAGTGTTAAAGAAATGAGAACAAACACTCTTGTCTTGCTCTTGATCTTAGAGACAATGCATTCAGCCTTTCCTTTTGACTATGACATTAACCATTGGCTTAGTTTAGGTACCCTTAAATAGACTGAGGAAGTTTCCTGTAATTTCTAACTTGATGAGCATTTTATCCTAAAAATGGCACAGGATTTTGTCAAGCATGTTTTGCCTGCGTGCACATCTGTGAAGCGTGCACAACCCTGATGCTTGAGACAGCCAGATCCCCATGACTGGAGTTACAAGGACGTCATGAGCCACTATGTGGGTTCTGGGAATCAAGTCTGGGTCCTCTGGAAAAGCAGCCAGCATCATTAACCACTGACCTATGTGTCCATCTCTACCCACTGCATTTTTTACATAAAAATCACACTTGGTAAAGCTGTAAACATTTTAATACATTTTAGACTATATTTGCTAATGTTTGTTGAGAGTGTTAGTGACTATATTCATAAAAGTTATTGCTGACCTGTAGTTTACTTTTCTTTTGATGATTCTGGTTTTGTTTTTGTTTGTTTGTTTGTTTGTTTGTTTTTGGTTTTTGGTTGTTTTTTTTTTTTTGGTTTGGGGTGTGTGTGTGTGTGTGTGTGTGTGTGTGTGTGTGATGGTATGCATAATCTCAGGATGAATTAGTAAATAGTTTCTCTTTTTATTGGAAGGCAGGAGAGTTTATAAAGTAGTTGTGCTAATAAGGCTCTAAATACTTAGTGGAATTTTGGCCATAATGGCTTTCTAATGCATTGTGACTAATTTTATAGTTATTGTCCTTTGTCACAGGTAGCCAGTAAAGTCTCCAGTAAGCTAGCTCAGTGATCAGATATTTCTAAGTGCCCCGAATCAACATGTGCTTCAATCATTATTGAAGGATTGTTTGTTCATGTTGGACTTTGCTTTCTGTATTTAGCTTGTGACTCCTTTTCACTCCTTTCTCCTGCTGTGGAGAGAGCCACGTCGTAGCTAAAGGTTTCCATAGCTGCATGTTCAACAGTGCTGGGACCCTAAATCTGCCCATAGCCTTGTAGAATCCCCAGAAATTTGTCAATGTTTCAAAACTCTTTGGAGGCTCCATTTTTTTAGTTTTTTCATATAAATCCTGTGGTCTACTGTTTTTCTTGGTCTTTTAGCCACAGCCTCTAGCTTTCACAAGTTTAAAACACCAGCCAGCAAATATTTTCAACAAATGTCTGTGATGGTACAAAGCTTTAAGCTCCAGAAAGGCCAGGGATCAGTTTAAATAAGGACAATCTTTCCGGTCAGATCTCCCAGGGAATTATCAGGCAAATGAATCCGTGCTAACTCTTTGGGAATAGAGCTTTGATAAAGTACCACAGATGGTCTGCGTGGATGCTGACTCTTTCTCTGCTTTCCCATTCGCTTGGTGAACTGAAAGTGAGATAAGATTAGGTTAAAACACCCAAAAGCTTAATAATCAAAACATAATTCATTACTTTTTCCTGAAAAAAAAGCTTCCTAGGTTATTACAAAACTTTGTCTAATTTCTATGCTTCCAAAAAGGTTTATTCTGACAATTGTAATCATTGTCATCTTTGGTGTTTATAGATTTTCTTGCCATTTCAAATAGTCACCACTATTAATAGTAATAACCTTATCAAACTAAAATAATGGATTATAATAAATTCATCACTAATTCCTTACAAGCAAGTCATTGCATACTAACAAATATGTAAAATAAGTATATTAAAACAAATCATGCATTTCAATATTTTAGCTATGAAAGTTATCACAAAACTATGACAGGAAGAAACATAAAATGGAGAGCATTTCAACATGATTGTTTGTGTATCTGAGAGACAATTCAAAGAAATACACTTCAACAATAGCTCCGAGAACTAAAATAGCAATGTCTTTGAATTAGGATAATGAATTAATAACGTAGGCTGCAATACAGCTCACCAGCCCCTGCCTCCGTGCCTAAAGACTTGAGTCTGATCCCACCTACCCCAGTGTTGGAAGGAGAAAACTGTGCCCCTGCATCGGAGCACCATTGCATGCATACACAACACACACACACACACACACACACACACACACACACACACACGTGCATGCAAACACAAAATAAATAAATAAGATGTCATTTTCTTTAAGATTTTAAGTTACAACCAACATGTTAAAAGTAAATTGCACCTACAATATCTTTTTTGTGGCTGTACTTCTTATTTGATAACACCACAAAATAAATCTTGGCTAAACAGATAATTTACATTTGGAAAACAGATGCATCTAACTGTGTGAATAATTTATACTAACACAAAAACTCAGAAAATTCTAGATCTGAAAACAAATTTGATTTGTTAGTTATTGCATTTTCTGCCTTTTATTAGGTTTTAGTTTTCAATCCTGTTTCTCTGGTTGAATCAGGATCAGACTAATAAATCATATTACATACAGGACACTGGTCCTTCCAGTAATAGATGAGGGGTATTAGTAAAATTACTCTAGTAGAAACTTAATTCTAATCTGAATTATAAAGCATGTCCCTAATTGTGTGAGCTACATCTCTATCAGTTGCCTTAGTCAGTAGTTTTAGAACTACACTGATAAGGAAACTTGATGGTGTAGAAGACAAAATTATGTTTACTGATTGTGTGTCATCCTAGAAAGCAATTCAAAAGTGTGTTCAGAGCTCTGCCCTTCCTATAGAGCAGTGGTTTTCAAACTTTCTGATGCTGTGTCACTTCAATATAGTTCCTCATGTGTCAGTGACCCCCCAACCATAAAATTATTTCATTGCTGCTTCATAACTGCTATTTTGTTACTGGTATGAATTGTAAATAATAGGTAGAATACCTGATCTTTGACCACAAAGGATACCTGATCTATAAGGCACAGGTTGAGAAACATTGCTATAAAACCATCACAAAGCTACACAACCTTATAAACATTTTTGGTTGATATACAAGGCAATGGTTTTATTATCACATGGACAAATAGATAGATAGATAGATAGATAGATAGATAGATAGATAGATAGATAGATGGATAGATGGATGATGGACAGATGGATGATGAATGGATGGATGGATGGATGATGGATGATGGATGGATGGATGGATGGATGATGGATGGATAGATAAATAGATGGATGGAGGGAGGGAGGGAGGGAGAGAGAGATATAGATAGATAGATAGATAGATAGATAGATAGATAGATAGATAGATAGATGATAGATAGATAGATAGATAGATAGATAGATAGATAGATAGATAGATGAATAGATGGATGGATGGATGGATGGATGATGGATAGATGGATAGATGGATGGATGGATGAATGGATGGATGATGGATGGATGAATGGATGGATGGATAGATAGATAGATAGATAGATAGATAGATAGATAGATAGATAGAAATTGTACCTTGCTAACATTTGCCACTCTATCACTCTGCCCTATTGCTCCTCCCCCTCCCACTGGTCTCAGAATCCCCCAAAACAGTTCTATTTCTGCTTTCATGTTTCATGTCCTATGTGTATCTGTCTCCACCTATCAGTCTATATTAACAAGTTCACATGCAACTAAATACTATATTGTCTTTCTTACCACTTTACCTTCTGTCGTTCCTCCCACGGTTATTCCATCTCTGCTATGCACAGTTCTCTCTCTCTCTCTCTCTCTCTCTCTCTCTCTCTCTCTCTCTGTGTGTGTGTGTGTGTGTGTGTTAAATCTACATATTACATATGAAAGGAAATATGACATTTGTTGTACTAAATCTGACTAATTTTGCTTTCTATACTGATTTCCAGATCTGTCCATTTTCTATCCATATACACATATACGTAAATATATCATACTTTAGATTGTAAATTATGTTATATTTTCTTTATTCTTTGATCTAATGATGAGCATTTAGGTTTTGTGGTATAAGAGAGTGGATCTATGAAGAAAGTCAGCATTTGAGGGAAGGAATGAGGTGGGGACTGGGCAGGGGCTAAGAAGACAGTCCCAAGAAGCAGAGAAGGAGCAAAATCAGTGAAATATTAAAAAGGAAAGGAGTCCATTGCCAGCCTGAGTGGGCAGTTTTCGGCACAGCATGGAAGTGCGGATGTCAGAGGTGTGGCGATTTCTGTGGGTATATATGCAAGAGTGTTTAACCTGGACAACGCCATAGCTCAGCTTTAGGGCTGTGGGGAACTTCCATATTGTTTTTCTGCTTGTGATCTGTATAGACAACTTGTGTCCTTCCCTCACAGCCTTCCTCCCAAGCAATTGTCGTTTGATAGCCCTTCCAACTGGATCCAATGTTTTAATTCCCATTTCCCTGATACATGCCCTTAATTATACTTAGAGATGACCAAGGCCATCTAAGCTGTACTGTATGATTTAAGTCTCCTTTAAGCATCAGATTATTAAAGTAGTGAATTAATTCTTAATCTCTGAGTTTAAATTAAACACTTTACATAAATAGGAATCTCATTATTTTCTATTAGTTTTCTATCTGTTTTTTCTGGGGTTTGTTTTGAGGTAGATTCTCCCCTACAGCTCAGACTTCCCTGGAATCCTCTATGTAACCCAGGGCAAACATCCCGCCCGTCTCAGCCTCCTAAGTCCTTGGATGACAGGTGAAAATGACACAAGACAGATTTGCGTCTTCTAAATCTGTCTTTTTAACTAGTTAGAATCTTTCAATGTCAGAGACACATTCTCTTCTCCTCTCCTTGTCCCTCAGGCAGGAGTGCCCGTTGGTAAATAATTAACCTGGCCTTGTCTACCCCTTACGGCCCAAAGCACTTTGATGTATAACATCGCACAGCTCGTTGTCAAAACCAGAATGTTGGCCTAACTTGTCTCCCTAAGCCCTACTCTTTCCTGTAATCATACAATATATGCTTATTTATTTTACTTTCTCGGGAGTATCTCTTTTAACTGCTTTTCCTCTGCTGACATCCCTTCCTTGTTTAACTCTTAGATGGCTGCAGTAATCAAAATGGACTTGTTTAAGTCTCATAGCTTTCAGGAGCCTTCCATGTCCCCCCCCCCCCCCACGTCAGAGCTTTCAGATGTCGGATTGGTTCATTGATCATTTACGTACAACGGGACAGCATCCTGCTGCCTGATAGAATTCAGCACAGCCTGCACCTCAGGCTGCAGACCTGCCTGTGACACACTGCAGGCTCCTTTGTGTCACACATGTCTTGCACTTGCAAAGGCAGCCTTCCTGAATGTCTTCCCCTGCCTGGACCACAGGGTCCTCCATCCCTCAGTGTGCTCTTCAAGGCTGTTCCGTCCTCCCAGATCCCGCCTTCTTCCTCTTTGCTTATATGACACTGATCTAAATGTGGACTTCTGTTTGAATAGTTCTTTCTGGAAGAAGTCTTCCACAACCTTCCTGATGTAAATTTTATATCCTTCCTAGGAGACCTCAGAACAACATCTCCCCAACCACATCCATTTTGGTGCACTGCAACTATCTGCTTCGTACATTCTGGGAGACCAGAAACTGTATCTGTGTCACTCTTCATTTGAGTTCCATATAAATGATTATATTTTTTGGATCACCATTTCTTTCCCTTCTGTGGCATTTTCCTTACCAGCATCTCCTCCACCACCACATTTTAGTCTAAAAATCAGAAACTTATTTGAAGGGCTCACACAGAATGCTCTATTTAGCATGTTAATCACCCCATACTTGTTTACATTAGGAGGTTCAAAGACATGGGGAGATTTTTCAGGAGTCAACTAGCAAGAGAACAAGATTGGAATACAGGGGGATACAGCTACTGTGCTTACTCCCAGACATTCTTCCTTAGCAATAGTAACTGCCTAGTTTCCTTCTAGGAAACCACGATTCTTGTCCCTCTCTCATCCTTCCCCTCCTGAAATTTCCCTTCTCAAAGGACCCATTCAGAAGAAGGTTCAGTTGGAGGTGACCAGAGGATTTCCAATTCTCCTGTTGGCTGTTTCAGCTTAGCTGGATGTCTGTCCCCCCCTTACCCCCCCACCACCAGCAGCAACAGCAGCACCACCAGCACCAGCAGCACCACCAGCACCACCAGCACCACCAGCACCAGCAGCACCACCAGCACCAGCAGCACCAGCAGCACCAGCAGCACCACCAGCACCACCAGCACCACCAGCACCAGCAGCACCACCAGTACCAGCAGCACCAGCAGCACCAGCAGCACCACCAGCACCACCAGCACCACCAGTACCACCAGCACCACCAGCACCACCAGCACCACTAGAAAGCTAACATTTTCACTTCGCAGGGAAGAGCAGGCCCACATCAAATAGGTTATCTTTCCTGAAAATCTAAGGAAGTATGTCTGTTCACGAGGCTTCAAAAACAAATATAAGGGCCAGGGTACTACTCCTCAGGTTACATGGCTTTAAAAACCATGTAGAAAATCAAAAAGGGAGACAAAAATTAGAAATGTTATTGTTGATAAACTATAAATACCTTGCCCATTCTGCCATATGTCTTTTTTGCCCATCTCCTTGGCAAAGACAGGCTCTTTGGACTCAAGCACATCAATGACTGTCTTTCATCCTTAGATGCCTAACATCAGGTACAGTTTCTTGGAATAATAGCTGCTTAAGAAAAGAATGAGGCAGCTGTGCATATAAGCCAGGCATGAGAAAAACAGGTTTCTCCCTCAGCAAGACTGTTCAAAGAGAAATACCATAGAATAGTTAAGATGGACATGGACGTCAGTCTGACCAGATTTTCTTGCTGTTTTTTTTTTTTTTTAGAACTTCCCTCTATTCTGTTCCCTCCAACCTTTTAAACTGCCATTCTTCGTCTTAGTCCATCCACAGTTTTCCCTGCTGCCCAGTGTGTACGCCACGCTCCAATCAGTACTCTGCCCTCTGGGACAGCCTCAGTTCAGCCCTTCACTTTCTATACCAGCCAGCCTCTTAACACTGTTCAGTGCTTCCTGGTGATGAGGTCACAGGCTCCCTCACACAATGTAACAGAAGACAGAGACAAGATAAAAGGCATCATCTCTCATGGCCCGTCGGCCATCGCTCATTCTTATTTCTTCTCCAGGCATCGGCTGCCCTGGAGAATCACGGTGCAGACACCTGACAGAAGGCTGGAACGATCGGTTCTTGAGACTGATGGATTTTTCTCCAGTCAGCACTGTGATCCTGTCATCAGGAGTAGCCTTAGAATTGAAACTTCTTGAGAAAAGAACTTCCTGATTATTTGAACGGCATTACTGAAATTCTTTCTAAAGCCTGGTGGTGATTCAACCCTGTTTGTTCACAGCAAACACAAGCAGAGCTACATCTTAAGGGTGTTCCTGGTTAGACATGCTCTGTATTGCCTTCTATATTAAGACAATTATCTGGCTAGAAGCCACAGTTCATTTTGTGCTGAGTGTTTGGGTGTCACATAGGATGTGTATTGAGATGGGGAGTGATATAGGTTAATGGAGGTCGGGCGACACAAGCATTTTCTCCCTAAGGAATCCTGTTGGGACAGTTATCAAAACTTAAAACTTAATGGTGTTTAAGGGTTGCCGCCGTAATATCTCGCTGACCAGATTTTAGAGTTGTGCTGCATTTCTATTGGCTATCTAGCAGATTTGAAAGTTAGGGAAACCATATAAGGTAATTCTTTATTATCGACAGAGTATAAACCCCTGGCACAGATACAGCTGATGGAACCGCAATGCACCATGGGTAAAGAACGAAACAGAAGAGAAGATACTGCTCCTTTAGGTTTTCTACCAATGACACTTCCTTTAATACCACTGAAAGGCTCAAGTCATAGGAAAGCAGGTTTAGTCCAATCCTTTCTCCTCTGCTGAGCAGAAAGCGAAACAAGAAGGAAAATGACTACCCCGATAACAGCTTTGAATTCTTCCAACTTAGCACTGAGAGGTGAATGACTCACTACCGCAGAGCATCTACCAGATCTATAAATCAAATTAAAATCACTCAAATTAGCACATTTTGAGTAAAGCTAGTTTTTAACTGGGACACGTGCTGTCACCGCTCTGTCCTCAAGAAGACACGCTACCTGCCTGCCGTAGTGGACCGAATAACATCTCAGCATTCGAAGAAGCAGTATGTATAAACTCGGCCTGAAATGGCACTTTGCTGTTTTCCTACACTAATAGCACTGTGATAATAAATACATGGATAGTTAATGGGGTCGATGTTCATTATTCCATAATTGCGGACTATGCTGGAAAGGGAAAGGTATAAATTTCCTAGAGGTGCTAAAAGTCATGGGAAGGGAGATAGCAAAAATGGGTAAATTCCAAAATGCAAACATACAAAGCATAACACATAAGAAATTTAGGCATACCTTCGAATAAGAGGAGCCCCTTTTCCCTTTCCCCATGCTAAAGTGTTTAAGTTTCCATCTCTTGCCTTCTCTCTCCAGTAGCTTCGAAGGCTCCAGAACCCATTCTAGGAGGGCAGGAAATCCATTTCCCAAATGTGGTAAAATCAATGTACTTGGAGTTGGATATATACATATACATACACATGCACATACATACATATGCATTTGCACATGTATTTGCATGTGTATTTATATTTGCATTTATATTTACATATGCATGTATGTGTACATATATCATATCATATACATCGTATACATTATATATACATACACATACACATATACATGCATCATATAAACATACACATACATCATATACACACACATATATACATATCTATACACACACATATATACATATCTATACACACACACACATATATACATATCTATACACACACACACCACAGAGGTGGGGCAGGTACACCTTCCCTCAGGGGAGGAACACCTTAGTTCACGTGCAGACATAGGCACTCTACACATCCCTCTCATTCCTCATCGCTTCTCTCATGGTAGACATGGGCATGGGTCTTAGGTCTTAGAAAGCCAAGGTAACAGGGAAAAACTAAGGCTCAGGAAAAGAGAGGGGAGGGAGAGGTTAAAGATTCATATTCTCCTTGTCTCTGTCCCTCCCCCTCCTCCTCGCTCTCCCTTCCCCATTCTCCATCCCCATCCCCCATCCCCTATCCCTATATCTCTATCCTTATCACTATCCCTATACCATTCTCTCTCTCTCTCCCTCTCCCTCTCCCTCTCCCTCTCCCTCTCCCTCTCCCTCTCCCTCTCCCTCTCCCTCTCCCTCTCCCTCTCCCTCTCCTTCCCCCCCCTCTCTTTCCATGGTTTTGTCTCTCCAAATTCTGCCAGACTTTTTATCTTTCCTTTTGGAGTAAAACAAAAGAAGCTGCTTCCTGGTCCTTCTGTCCATCTCGCCTCAGCTGAGAGGCATCAGAGGCCCATCAGGTCCCTTTCAGTGTATGGGTGTCAGAAAGTGAGGTCACTCAACCATATTGACACTAACCTCCTTCCCAAATATGTACAGATCTCCAAATTGAGTTTATTGGAATCCTCTGTATCTGGGTCTTTACCAAGCATCCCCCACTGTTAGACTCCCAGCTGGGATCCTGTGCAAAAGGCAGACTCCGCACCTCCTGTCACACCACCCACAGACCACAGAGGCTGTCCGCCCTTCTGTAGCTCAGTTCAAGAGAGGTGAATGGCTAGATTTTGGGGTAGTTACAGCATACTGAGACAATGATGCAACGTTTCATTTCTTCTGTTGCCGTGTTAACTTTTCCTGTGCAGCCCCCTCACCACGCCCCTCCCCCAGCAAATGTTATATATCCTCAGCGAGGGTGGGGCTTAGTATTTTCGAAGTGTCTTGT